>NW_027657207.1:0-36982 GCF_964235325.1 Thermobia domestica | reverse complement strand
GGTTTCCACAATTGCAACCCGCGATACGATCAACCGTTTGGAGACTACATAATCTACAAAGGACTACCTCTTATGGAACAGCAATTCGGCACCTCACTCCGGAGTGTAGAACATATCATCTTGGATTGGTGATCAAAAGCGCGACCTACCTGTGATTGAAGTCCACTCCTGGACACCGTTTTGTACGTTTCTTGTTCAATTTTCTTGTTGTTTCGTGTGAAAGACATATTTCGGCCCACGTTTGTTTAAACAACACTATCTGAAACAAAGTACGTACGGATGGGAAAGGCCAGCCCTGTTCTAGCTTATATTTCTTTACGAATGTATCTTTTCCTTTGCACGGTTTGCTACACTGATTCACGACGGTCCCAAACAGTCACAATATCAGAGAAAGACACCAATATCCTCGGAAGGCATAATCTGTCAATGCGGATGCACTTCCATGTACAGACACTGTTGCAGTTACTTGTCGCGTACCATTTATCGTGGGGTCTTGCCCTATTATTCTGCCCTTCGAATACACGTTTGTTTTGCCCGAGTCTTCTACACTTCGTCCCGTCCATACCATCATGCATGTTTTTCGCGGTTTCATCATTGGTTTTCCTTTTGCATTTTACATTGATATATCATACACCCCACTTCTCATTTCAATACATTACGCTATATCCAAGATGGCGTCTTTCAAGATGGCCGCCAAGTTAGTGTTATAGCATATCAAATATCTTGATATCCTGGTGCTGCCCATCCTTTCCGTTTCCAACATAAACTGGTATCTTGCGATGTTTGCCTTATATCATATTGTCGCGTGGTGCGTTATGTTGCGGAGCATATCTCCGGTGTTTCTGGATGGGGGCAGCTCCAATTTGGCATTTGTTCTTCTTTTCTATTGTGTGTTCTCTCGGCGAAGTTTGAGTCGGATCTGATCGTGCCTTGTTCTGTACATTGCTTGTCAGTTCAAAAGATCAAAAGATCAACTGTCGACAGATAACGATGACTTCTAACCAGGGTGGATTGATTTAAATCAGTCTGATTTAAATCGAGATTTAATTCTCTTGATTTTTTAAATAAAAATCGTTGATTTAAATCAAATTCCGAAATAAATTAATTTAAAGTGAAAATAAGTAAAATCCAGCCTCTGTTGTATTTCAATTATGGAAGATAATCATAATACAATAAGATGCAAATGTGTGTACAGCACAGTATGAAAACGAGTGTTTCATGCAGAGGATGATTAGGGAAAATCCCGTTTTGAACGGGTAACGGAGGAATTCTGCTTTCTTATCTTCGTAACATAAGTTTTTTAAATCGTTAACTATTGCAACGAGAAAATCACCATGGACATTTAAGATGAAAACTCTTTTGTGTGCGTTTGTTTATTTGTTTCTAGATAATAGGGGCGTATTTATAAAGGGGTCCGATTCCCTCTCCGAAACAAATCTTTTTTAGATTTTATAACTTTAGGTGAAATTTGCGTATTTTAAATGTATTTCGTGCCGCAAGCTAGTTTTTTTTTTTTTTTTTTTTTTTTTAAGGTGTGCCCCTGCCAAATGTGAGTAAATTTTGTGAAAAAAAGTATCATGTTGATAAGCGTCGCCGTACTTTTTCCTTAGTACTTAAGAAATATTGTTTGGGATTAGAGATGCAAAATAATTTGAATTGATGTTTTTTTACATAAAAAGCCAGCTTTTTAGGAAAAAACGGAAATTTTGTTTTTTTTTCATTTTCATGATTTTTCTTTTTTAATAGCTTTCTTATAGTATACTCTATAGTTAAACAAGATTTCATGAGCTAAATGCCATATTTCTCTCTAGAATTCACCATCATGATGGATGGAGCACGTGTTTTATGAATTAAACATTAAGTACGCAGTATTTGAGAGCAATTTTAGAGGCTATATAACTTTATTTTAACTTCTGAGTTATCGACATTTTTTCTTCTAGATCATTTCATTTTTAGTTATTCGTGTTTCATTTCTTAGAGCTTAGTACTCTAGTTTCTAGCACATAGTTAAACTTACGTTTTTCAATATATCCGTCAGAGCATACTTCCACATTTCTGTTATACTGTAGCTGTGTAATGATGTAGCAATAATCTTCGGGATTCAACCTTCAATACCATTTTATACAAATAGTCAGTATGGATTTAGAAAAGTGTTTTGGGAGGGTTTTTTCTTATTAATGATTAGGTTTTTTTTAATGCCTAATTTTCATTTGAGGGAAGCTTGAAGAGTAAAGACATAACTATTCTCTGTTCCACATAAGCGGATAGGAAAAAGAAGTATTATTTTCCCCCACCACGCTCAAGGACAAGTGAATGTTGGTGTTCCGTCTTCCACCATCAGCCCCCGCACACGGAGGTATAGAGTGTATCTAAATATGTCTAGGCCTAAATAATAAATTACAACTTTCATAATAACACTGCGTATTTTAAAACACTTAATTACATTTACCTGCATTAGTGAGTAAGTAGCACATGTGTCATTTTAATGGAAATTTTATTGAACAGTTGTATTGTTTATTTTCCTTCTTTTTTGGCAGTCGGGGTTGTGACATAATGTTGGAATGGCAAGAGATGTCAGGGTTGGTAATTGAATTGGTATTTACTGCTTTGATACATTAATTTCATAATATAAAATCGGAAACCAAGTACAGTATGTATGGGTAAATTATTAGTGCGTTAAGATAATAACAATAGAACCTGAAATAATAATAATAATAATAATAATAATAATTAAACACTTCTTGTTTCCTCTCTTATATACATGTGTTCTTACATTAAAAAGAACCAGAAGAAAAATAATGTCGCGGCCACGAACGGTCTCAAGGGGAAGCTTAGACCTTCGTGGTGGACTGGTAGGATTCTCAGTGTTAGAAAGTTGTAGAACACCGATTCTATCATTTGCATTTAAAGAACAACGAATAGTTTGTTCACGCTCCCAAGTAAGCTCAGGTAGAATTCAAAATATAGGTTTTATATACACGAGCGCTTAACTAATTTATGGGCGTACTGACAGGGTGTGAAGACACCGATATAGAGAACGATAGCCAAGAACAACAAGTATTTATATACCGCCAGAGGATAATTATATCACAACAAGATTAATTCATTTCAGGGCCACTATTTATGTGGGCCAGGGTTCGAGTCTCAATGTAGCCACCAACTTAAGTCAGCGGGTACATATCCCAACGATTCGGTTATCAAATTATGTGCGTGACGCGAGGTATCGCATGTCACAGGCCGACAACAATTATGTTGCGCGTCACATTCCACCAATCTGTCACCAAAGTATGTCTTGGTGGAGGAGGTTGTTATTAGTACAATAATAATGAACAATAGCAAGAGGTAGCCTTGAAAAAGGCTGTTTATATTGATAGCAAGAGGTAGTCTTGAAAAAGGCTGTTTATATTGATAGCAAGAGGTAGCCTTGAAAAAGGCTGTTTATATTGGGACTTCAAATTAGTCCGTGTCAAAGAGGAGCTATGCAGCTCGGATGATAGATGGTTAAATGACATACAATTTCAATAACAACCGAGTGAGGGCGCAAAGGCGAAGATGTCCATCTCAAGCAAATAGGCTATCGAATGACCACTCGTCAAGGGGGACAGCTTTAGGGTCCCGTAACAATACAAATAACAAAAGCAAGGCGGTTTTAGTCACAATGAGGACGAGGGTGGTCGGTACACAAGAGAACGAATGATTACGAGTATTAAGATATCAGCGAGAAGGCGTCAGCGAGTTGGAATACCACTGCTATCAGCCAGTTCAGAATACTTGGCAAAGTAGCATATCAAAGACATATTATATCATTATAATTAGACACGAGATTGCTGCTCGAATTAATAGAGATCTAGGAAATCAAAAGTAATTAGCAATTCACACAAACGATATTTAAGCAACAAAAGGTTTCAAAGTAATTTTGAAACTACTTGGGAGGTGATCCCCTTTACAGTTAAGCGACTTTATGAAAAGAGAATGCAAATGACAGTTACATGAAAACATTAAATAAACAGTGATAACCCACCTGAGGTCCGTGGTCCTACCTCCAGGCACTCTAAGTCGAGATGGGAAGACTCCGGGGCTATCTTCGACGCTGCTGTAGCCGTTTCGTACGCACCAGGTAGCACAATCACTTAAAAGCACTAAGAACACTATTACGAGAAACTTACTTGTACTTCGAGCGGCTGAAATACAAGAACAGGATAGACGGACGATGATCAGGACTTCATGTAAGACGATGTCGTCACTGAGCTTCGTACGGGATTAGAAGTCTTCGGAATATTTGGGACTTCGCACAGGCTGGTCTTCTCCTGGATGGATGATGAAATAGAGGTGAGACGAATGGTGAATGCAGTTCCCAGATTCGAACTACGTCCAACAGGATTTCATTCCACAGGTCATCTGCCTTCTCCAGTAGACTACAACATGGGCACGTCGATACGAGGCGTTAATATAGATATTGAGAAAGAATTATGAAACGTTCACCAAAAGGGAAGTATTGAGAATGTTTTTGGAATGACGTAAACAATGCAAGTTCGAGTTAGGAAGAATTTTATTAGCTGGCTCGAATAAGTCCGTAGACTGAATACATTACAGGGAGACTTTCCTACATGAGGTCTTCTACGTAACTCAGCGTTAGCACAGGTTAACGAATATTGTGTTAGGAAGCATTTAGGTACACAAAAGTTGAATTAATGAGAGATCTTAAAGAGATCTTTGTAGAGCCAATGTTCAGATTAGGTAAGCAGAATCTGAGTAGTAATAACTAAGTTTGTAGGTTGACTGTATACTCACAGTGAGAACCGAGGTACTGTCCAGTTGAGCACTTAAGGTGGAATTAGTGATAACACACACTGCTCGTCTCCAATGATGGATCTTTATGAAATGTCCGTGGTGGAAGGAATACCGTCCTTACGCCGTATGATGGAAGTTAACAGTCACTGCTGACACAATAGCACAAGTCGGTGAGGGATGTAACAAAGTTTCTCCCGACCGAAGAACGGGCTATAACAAGAGTGTCAACGTTCCGGCGTAGTTCCAAGTTAGACTGTGGACGATAAGTCCATGCCGTGGAGTTTGATGGAACTTTACCCGAAGGAAGCAACAAGCGGAAGCTTGTGCCACTTCTAAAGGTGATCGGAATTCCCCCGAAGGGGGCAACGGGCGGAGGCCCGCGCCTCTTCGAAAACTCGATGATGATTCCCCGAATTGACGAATTGACTAATTCTTCTCTCTCAAGAGAGATGTACTCACTTTTTGTTTGACCTTATCATTTTCACACGGCACTAGGGTAGGGACGTGTGAAGGCAGGGGTAAGTCAGGGTTTTACCTGATTGGATTTCGAATTATTTATTAAACGAATTTAAGTTTCTGCGACTGCGTAAGCAGGCGGAGGGCGTATCCTAAAAGCTTCCTGTACATGGAAAAATTTATTGATACAAAAACCCTGATAACCTGAGAAGGTTAACATTTGACCTCATGTGTACAAAGAGTCACTTTTAGTTACAGATAGTACAATTTACTAAGACAATTTTAATTACACCATGACTCTCCAGACACATTATATTTTCAATAAAATTTCAAGAGTTCAAAAGTTCAAACTTTGCAAGTGTGCTTTAAAAATTAACGACTTATGTCTGTGACAATTTATATTACTAAAACGTCCAAAACAGAGTGAATAATCAAATTTATAATCGAACACTTGTGGTCGTATTACGGGAAGATGAGACTCTGTGTCATAGTTATTGAATATATGGTTGACTAACAAAATAACCTTTTTAACCTTTAAGTTAACTAAACGAATTTCATATTAATTCTGTCGTTTCTATTTATTTAAGATTTTGATAACCAAAAAGTAGGAATCTATTACTTTCCTGTATGAGAAAAATATTATCTTTTCTAGACGAGAAAGGTTATAGTTTAACTGATTCCTGAGCAGACAGTCAGCTGGCTGGGAGGGATGAAGCAGACATAATATTTCATCCAACGAAAAAAATAAAGACAGCTGGAAGGAACTTGAATGCGCGAAGAGAATGACTAACATTTCCCTGCTCTCTCGTTCTTCCTTGTTTTAAGATTTAAGAAAAAAATAAACTTGTCTACGCAATTAGAAAAATAATTGTCGTTAATTGTTTGAGTAATTGTGGAGTGTGGCAAAAATTTTGGCGCCAATTGAGATGGCGCGTGTGGCACACTACAGTCGACGCCCCTTAAGGAAAAAAAATTTTAGTTTGCTCCGACAAATCTAAACATTTTTTTTTTTACTTAGGGCTAATGGCAAATTAAATTTCAGAGTTGGCAACACTTTCATGTTAAATGAGTTTTTACTTTGGGTTGGCAACATTGACTTTACCTATGGTAGGTTGCAACACTGTTGTATGTTCGAGCAATACTACATACTAAAGTTAATTAAAATTGAAATAGAACATACCCTAACTCAATATAAGAGAACTCATATAAGTATATAGTGACAATTTCATAATAAGTACATAAAACTAAGAAATGACACGATTAGTGAACTTTAAACTACATGATTGGATCATAAACTCAATGATACTAATCAATACGCTATACCTATAGACATTTACAAAGTATGTATATGAGCTTATACTAAAGGCATTAATTCCTTAAAACTTTTTAGCATTTTTACATATGTACCTTAAAATTTTACATGTAAATTTAAATGATCTTCCTTTTACTAATAATTTCCAAAATTATTGAGATTTTCTGACAAATGTGCTTATAGAATAAAAATAATATGAGACCAAATAATTTGTAGGCGATAGCAATATCGAATTGTATTTGCAAAGATACAAAAACAAAAGGAAACAGAATTACCAAATTCTTGTTTATCTACGGAAACATAATAAGGAAGTAGACACACAGTTGACCTTACTGAACCCAAACAAACCATTAAGGGATAAGAGATGAACTTGACCTACTTTTTAGACTCTAACGGTACATTTTTCTTTTTAACTTTTTCTTTTTCTTTTAAAAAAAAGAACTACCCTAAACCATTAACACATTCAGCTTGGCCTCGAGCTGAAATATAATATTTTCTACAGAGGGGTGAAACCACAGAAGAGGAAAGAATTCAAGAATCTGTATATAGACGTATATATATATATTCTTCAGCTACACAACTAACCTTTGAGATTTTTTTTTTTTTTTTAAACTGTTTCTTGTCCTTACGTTAACGGAACCATTCTATTTGGAAACAGATGTTTCGAGATTGTACCTTTTACACATATGACTAATATATTGTAATCGTAAATTATAGCTACCTTTTAGATGTACGTTTAACAATTTAATGATGCAAATTATCATTGCCTTGGATTGAACAGGATACTATTGTCACACTTTTATTCTTATACAATTAATATAACGTACGAGGTATTATAGACCTCCTGATTTGAAACATTATCGTTTTCATTACGATTATTATTAGCATGGATGTTGTGGGCAACATCAATATTAATACTATTATTGCTAGCAACAATGTTATGGTGGCTATTTCTTATGCATTTTGTTACTTTAATGATTTCGAATTTATAGCTACAAGCATTAGTTTGATCAGTTTGTATCAATTGTTATAGAAATGGATAATGAATCCTTCATAATTGATTTACAAAATGGCAAAGCTTACGAAATAACATGAAAATTAATTCTCTCACAGAAAGAGTTTTTGAGTACAGGTGAAAGACCTTTTGTACATTTATATGGGAAATATAAAATCACTATGCCACAATGATATTATGATACAGAGCAAGAAATTACAGATATGAAAAATATAAGCTATTTATTCATTATGATCTTATGAATCCGTTAAATGATGCATAAGTAAGTTAAGTAAGTTAATTGTTACTTCAATGATGTTAACTTACGGGTAATTAAGGAGATTTCTGAACAACAAACAATAGATAGTTTTAAAATTAATTAACATACTGACTTCTAGTATGGTTGAACTAATTATATTCTTTGCGCGTGGGACGCAAGTTGCACAATTTTTTGTTTAAATAGAGTATTCTAGAAAGGGATGATTATGCCTTTCGTACTAATGACTCAACATAAATAAATCTACTAAAGTTTAATGATTAGGCAATTCATAGACAATTCTCGCTTGAAATAGGAATATTTGAGTTATAATTGAACACTTACAATTAACGATAAAATACTAATGTTTTTAATTCGCGAATAGCTAATTAATGTGAGCTCGTCCACGCTACTGGACTAGATGAGCGGTTAGAAGACCTTTAAACTATCATAATATTTCTATATGTATTGCCTATAATTAATTATAAATATTACCTTAAAAGCTTTTTCAACACATTATAACTACATTGTAAACAAGCATAGGCGATTATTTGAATCAATATGAGGTTTTCAATTAATCGGCATCAGATATGGGTACTTAATCATACGAAATTCATACATTTTTCATCCTTGTTTAAGGGCACAAATTATACACAATTATATCGCTACACTTGAATTTTCTTACTAAAATTCGCTTTACACTTAACCTCTAGATTAAATGATTTTCAATTACATATGGCGAGAGCTCGAGAATCCTTAAGTCACTATTGTAGATCAAACTATTGATCTTCAAATAACAAATTAACGATAATTAAACTTCGGATGAGAGAGTTTTACATTAAGATTTTCCTTTTTGAGAGGGGCGGCTTGGCTTTTTTGAATGAGATTGGATGACTTGTTACGTTTAGTAATAATTGCATGAATTCCATTAGCAATTTTTTAGGCGTCTGATTTTAACGCAGAAAAAGATAATAATGGCTTAATTTAGTAGAACATTTAGACAAATACACAATTAACTCGGCCGTGGGCAACTTTACTAGGCTTTCTGGTGCGGACAACCTTTTACTCAAGGAAGAAGGAATGGAACTGGTCATTGGTGCTCCTAGATAACTAATACGTAATGAAATAACACATAATACTAACTTCAATATACCTGAAAGATTTTCTCGCTTGACACTAACCTTGGAGCGGATGGCGCTCGGAATTACTTTCATTCAACAGAAAACTTACTCAGTATAGCAGGCCTGTTCAGAAGGGGCTGCTTATTAGCACTTTTACCACATTTACATATTTCTGCAAAGGAAACAAGACACTTGGCCTCCTTTTCCCTTGCTTTTATTCGCCTTTTAATCGCATTTTTGCCTTCTGGGAGAAGACAGAGGGGCTGCAAGAAGATGCGCCCAGGTCGGTAAATTTACGGACCTATTGAATCAACATAAGCATGGCTGGACCTAGACTGACGCAAAGAGGTGTGGTCACTCCGAAAAGATGACGACAGCTGTTTTACGCGAGTAGGCAGCAATTCGCAATCGCTATTTCGAGGACAGTTCGAAGGTACTGTCGATAGCAATTTAGCACAACAGGGAGATATGTATTCTACACATCAAACGCAATTTATATGAATTTCTTCAAGATGCGAGGGGAAGTACTACTTAACCCAAAACACTACAATTGAAAATTAGCGAGATTATAAATTGAGCGGAAACACCTGAGTTTGATGATTACGTCACATGGGCTGACGACATTTTTACGTCCGACACAGTTGCAATTAGATTTTCAAATTGATACTTTCCACATTACTTTAATACTATACGGCCATTGCAATACAAAGAGATTTAACTAGAACGGTGTACTACATTTTCATTAATTAATAGGTTTCAATATTCCTGAACAAACATACATGAATGCACGCAATTTCTCATTTCATGTCTAATAATACTCATAAATGGATACATTTTCCTTGAAAAGTTCTACGTTTGCCGTGAGGTTTAGATAACTTCTGTTTTTGGAAACGATTAAAAACGCTAAATCGTTGTACAACTTCAAAGATTTCAAAGGGTCATCCGTTTTGACACATTTAACTAAACGCAAATCAATAAGAGTTGATTCTAGGTGTTTGACAACAAGATTTTTGTCGACTAGCGGTAATAAAGCAACAATTTGTATTCTCGGATTCGGACCAGAGAATGCGAAAAGAACTGAAGGTCGTAACTCTTCATGATACTCAATTAAATTGGAGAGATAATGTAAAGACATGGTTTTGATGCCGTGAAATATAATTTCTGAACTATTCGCTAGGCTAGTCTGGAAATGTAATTCATACCATTTTCGGAATCGTAAGCCGCTTAGATTTTGAACAATTTCCTCTTGTTCTGTTAATCCGTAAGTGGGATTAAACAATTCAAATTTAGGCAAAACTGAACGTTGCGCAAGTAGGTACTTAAATGAAGAATCTTGCATGAGGACTTCGTCTTCTTTATAGACAGGGTAATACAATTTATGATGTCCAAACATTTTGACAACTAATTTTCCTTTCTCTCTCTCTCTACTAAACTACTGAAATACGAACGAGTGACGAATAAATGAACGAACGAGTGGATATCGTCACATACATAAAACAAATTGACTTTCTCTCTATGATCAATGACTTAAGTAATTAAGTTTTACATGAATCAAATAACTGCAATTAACTTGATGAGTTAAGAATTCTCACGCCTCCGTTTTTCTTTACTACTACTATTATACCTTCTTATTAATGTTACTAGGAAGAAGAAAGAAATTTCACCATTTGAAAGAAAACAGATCGTTTTTCGAAAGGTTGCGGAGGGAAACAAGTATTTCGTTCCGCTATTTTCGCTTCTTTTTTTTTTTACAGCCGTGGGTTGACGGCGAGCGCAAAAGGAGAGGCTTTCTGTCCAAAAGATTGAAAACTTCCTGTCGCGGTCAATTTTCTATCCTATTTTCTTTCTAGGTGTGAACCTTCTTTGATCTTGTTTTTTTTTTTTTTTTTTTTCTTTATTTACAACTACCACGGGGGGGGGGGGTTGGAGAATAAACGAACAAGATGTTTCTGTGAGTGTTATCTTAGCTTAAAAAGATTGGAACAATAAGTTCTGCAATGAAACTATACCTAACTCTCTTTTTAAATTTGTAAAAGAATGTAAGATTACGTTTACGTCAACAAAGCAAAATGAGAGATTTGTTGTGTCTCTACCAAACAACTATCTTGTGATTTAAAAATGAACAAAATCTTTTGAATGAGGTGTGCAAACTATTCAAAACACACAAATTAACTTGATTTACTTTGAAACACACTTTCCTTAAATTTTAACTAAAATTACAAGATTAAATCAATACAGTGTAACAATTTACAAGATAGATTAAATTTTTCGCTATCACAAGCTGTTACCAAAATTTACCAAAATTAACAGAATTTACACTTGTGATGCAGGTTCGCATGTCACGCGCTGCCATCAATTATGTCGCAGCGGTGACATATTCCTTCGCTTGCCACCAATTTTGGTTACAGATCCTTACCGCTTGCCACCAATTTTGTCGCGGCCACGAACGGTCTCAAGGGGAAGCTTAGACCTTCGTGGTGGACTGGTAGGATTCTCAGTGTTAGAAAGTTGTAGAACACCGATTCTATCATTTGCATTTAAAGAACAACGAATAGTTTGTTCACGCTCCCAAGTAAGCTCAGGTAGAATTCAAAATATAGGTTTTATATACACGAGCGCTTAACTAATTTATGGGCGTACTGACAGGGTGTGAAGACACCGATATAGAGAACGATAGCCAAGAACAACAAGTATTTATATACCGCCAGAGGATAATTATATCACAACAAGATTAATTCATTTCAGGGCCACTATTTATGTGGGCCAGGGTTCGAGTCTCAATGTAGCCACCAACTTAAGTCAGCGGGTACATATCCCAACGATTCGGTTATCAAATTATGTGCGTGACGCGAGGTATCGCATGTCACAGGCCGACAACAATTATGTTGCGCGTCACATTCCACCAATCTGTCACCAAAGTATGTCTTGGTGGAGGAGGTTGTTATTAGTACAATAATAATGAACAATAGCAAGAGGTAGCCTTGAAAAAGGCTGTTTATATTGATAGCAAGAGGTAGTCTTGAAAAAGGCTGTTTATATTGATAGCAAGAGGTAGCCTTGAAAAAGGCTGTTTATATTGGGACTTCAAATTAGTCCGTGTCAAAGAGGAGCTATGCAGCTCGGATGATAGATGGTTAAATGACATACAATTTCAATAACAACCGAGTGAGGGCGCAAAGGCGAAGATGTCCATCTCAAGCAAATAGGCTATCGAATGACCACTCGTCAAGGGGGACAGCTTTAGGGTCCCGTAACAATACAAATAACAAAAGCAAGGCGGTTTTAGTCACAATGAGGACGAGGGTGGTCGGTACACAAGAGAACGAATGATTACGAGTATTAAGATATCAGCGAGAAGGCGTCAGCGAGTTGGAATACCACTGCTATCAGCCAGTTCAGAATACTTGGCAAAGTAGCATATCAAAGACATATTATATCATTATAATTAGACACGAGATTGCTGCTCGAATTAATAGAGATCTAGGAAATCAAAAGTAATTAGCAATTCACACAAACGATATTTAAGCAACAAAAGGTTTCAAAGTAATTTTGAAACTACTTGGGAGGTGATCCCCTTTACAGTTAAGCGACTTTATGAAAAGAGAATGCAAATGACAGTTACATGAAAACATTAAATAAACAGTGATAACCCACCTGAGGTCCGTGGTCCTACCTCCAGGCACTCTAAGTCGAGATGGGAAGACTCCGGGGCTATCTTCGACGCTGCTGTAGCCGTTTCGTACGCACCAGGTAGCACAATCACTTAAAAGCACTAAGAACACTATTACGAGAAACTTACTTGTACTTCGAGCGGCTGAAATACAAGAACAGGATAGACGGACGATGATCAGGACTTCATGTAAGACGATGTCGTCACTGAGCTTCGTACGGGATTAGAAGTCTTCGGAATATTTGGGACTTCGCACAGGCTGGTCTTCTCCTGGATGGATGATGAAATAGAGGTGAGACGAATGGTGAATGCAGTTCCCAGATTCGAACTACGTCCAACAGGATTTCATTCCACAGGTCATCTGCCTTCTCCAGTAGACTACAACATGGGCACGTCGATACGAGGCGTTAATATAGATATTGAGAAAGAATTATGAAACGTTCACCAAAAGGGAAGTATTGAGAATGTTTTTGGAATGACGTAAACAATGCAAGTTCGAGTTAGGAAGAATTTTATTAGCTGGCTCGAATAAGTCCGTAGACTGAATACATTACAGGGAGACTTTCCTACATGAGGTCTTCTACGTAACTCAGCGTTAGCACAGGTTAACGAATATTGTGTTAGGAAGCATTTAGGTACACAAAAGTTGAATTAATGAGAGATCTTAAAGAGATCTTTGTAGAGCCAATGTTCAGATTAGGTAAGCAGAATCTGAGTAGTAATAACTAAGTTTGTAGGTTGACTGTATACTCACAGTGAGAACCGAGGTACTGTCCAGTTGAGCACTTAAGGTGGAATTAGTGATAACACACACTGCTCGTCTCCAATGATGGATCTTTATGAAATGTCCGTGGTGGAAGGAATACCGTCCTTACGCCGTATGATGGAAGTTAACAGTCACTGCTGACACAATAGCACAAGTCGGTGAGGGATGTAACAAAGTTTCTCCCGACCGAAGAACGGGCTATAACAAGAGTGTCAACGTTCCGGCGTAGTTCCAAGTTAGACTGTGGACGATAAGTCCATGCCGTGGAGTTTGATGGAACTTTACCCGAAGGAAGCAACAAGCGGAAGCTTGTGCCACTTCTAAAGGTGATCGGAATTCCCCCGAAGGGGGCAACGGGCGGAGGCCCGCGCCTCTTCGAAAACTCGATGATGATTCCCCGAATTGACGAATTGACTAATTCTTCTCTCTCAAGAGAGATGTACTCACTTTTTGTTTGACCTTATCATTTTCACACGGCACTAGGGTAGGGACGTGTGAAGGCAGGGGTAAGTCAGGGTTTTACCTGATTGGATTTCGAATTATTTATTAAACGAATTTAAGTTTCTGCGACTGCGTAAGCAGGCGGAGGGCGTATCCTAAAAGCTTCCTGTACATGGAAAAATTTATTGATACAAAAACCCTGATAACCTGAGAAGGTTAACATTTGACCTCATGTGTACAAAGAGTCACTTTTAGTTACAGATAGTACAATTTACTAAGACAATTTTAATTACACCATGACTCTCCAGACACATTATATTTTCAATAAAATTTCAAGAGTTCAAAAGTTCAAACTTTGCAAGTGTGCTTTAAAAATTAACGACTTATGTCTGTGACAATTTATATTACTAAAACGTCCAAAACAGAGTGAATAATCAAATTTATAATCGAACACTTGTGGTCGTATTACGGGAAGATGAGACTCTGTGTCATAGTTATTGAATATATGGTTGACTAACAAAATAACCTTTTTAACCTTTAAGTTAACTAAACGAATTTCATATTAATTCTGTCGTTTCTATTTATTTAAGATTTTGATAACCAAAAAGTAGGAATCTATTACTTTCCTGTATGAGAAAAATATTATCTTTTCTAGACGAGAAAGGTTATAGTTTAACTGATTCCTGAGCAGACAGTCAGCTGGCTGGGAGGGATGAAGCAGACATAATATTTCATCCAACGAAAAAAATAAAGACAGCTGGAAGGAACTTGAATGCGCGAAGAGAATGACTAACATTTCCCTGCTCTCTCGTTCTTCCTTGTTTTAAGATTTAAGAAAAAAATAAACTTGTCTACGCAATTAGAAAAATAATTGTCGTTAATTGTTTGAGTAATTGTGGAGTGTGGCAAAAATTTTGGCGCCAATTGAGATGGCGCGTGTGGCACACTACAATAACCATATGTATAAACACTGATAATAGTCAATAAATGCGTCTCGCCCCGGGCGTCTCAACTCAGGCAAATGCCCTGGTTTCTATTGATTATATTTCAATGAAATCATTTTCCTACATTTTTCTCTTCGTACGTGCACCTGATGTGATGGTGGCAAAGTATCTTTTTTCGTTTGTTGTTTATTAATACGCGGCGATAAATTTACGGTAAAGCATCATACATACAAGATTCATCAACATTGAAATCTTCTGAGTTTATTAAGGGGAAAATTTGTTATGGTGGACTTAGAAAAACAATCCCAGATTGATTGAAGCCTGACACGAAGTAGTAACTACAGATGCTACGTAATTTGAACAGGCCCATGTCTGAGTCTGCCGTTTGCAAGCAAAATTATAATTATTGGAGCTTAACCATCGTAGTGAATTTGACGCCCCTAAAATCCCCTAAAATTTGGCGCCTTGTGCGGTTGCAATCCTGACCCGGCCCTTTCGTTGGCCTTGAGTTTAGCCAGTTGATAATAGAGGAAATTGACTTTTGAATTGTTACTTGACTATTTTAATAAAAACGGAGTTGTCAATAGTGTTGACGACCGTTGTGGGGGATTGAGAGTAACAGAAGTTTGGAAACGAAATGAAATCTTTTAGTTCTACGTATCGCAGTTATGCTGGGTAGGCTAAAGGAGGCTGTGATGACGAGAATGAATGAAACAGTGTAAAGAAAAATGTAGGAGGAAAAAGGAGAACTCCGAGAAAATCTGTAAAAGCAGTGCTTGTCCACCACTGAGCCTACTAAGCACGAGCTGGGATCGAACCAGGGCCTTATGCCCCAGAGGTGAACGCTCTACCATGGAGCAACCGCGGCCCCAACAAAAGTTTTTAGTTCTCATAGAACTCTTATCTGGAGGTCAATGCAATTAATGGGTGCTGACTTGCATTGACTTCAAATCCTCTATAAAATCAACATATATAAATACACACGAAAGGACAAATAATACTGAGTAAAATGTATTAGTATTAGTTGCTGCTCTCCAGAGGTTCTGTATTCATACTTTGGCCACTCTCGCCAGAGTCGTCACTGTTGTCTCCAAGGTTAATAACGATTTTTCTGTAACTTCGTCAGTTGTCCTGTCGAGTTTTCAGTATTTCGTTTCTTCCATCTCCACTACATGTTGCACACAATCTTTCCACTTTTCACTTGTTACCATTTCTAACCCTTCCTCCAAAAGAGTATTCACTTCACTAAGTGTAAAACGTTTATTGTTTCGTGCCACATGTCCCTTTACTTGACTCCAAATCAGTTCAATTGGATTAAATGTACAGTAGTAGGGGGTATTCTGAAAACTTCCCTACCTGAAGAGGTCGCCATTTTGTCCACTTTATTCTTGTAGCATTCACTTTTGGCTGCAGGAGGTATAAGACTAATTAACTCAGTTTTAACGAACGTATCGTCATAAGAAATGCTTTTATTTTTAAGCCATTCTTTTATTTTATTTTTTGCCCAAGACATGGTGGGAACAGGCACGTAGCCAAGGGGGGGGTCCAGGGGGTCCGGACCCCCCCTTCGAGACCAGAAATAAAAAAAATTAAGGAAGGATAAAACAAAATGAAATGACAAAAAGAAGGATTAGCGTTAAAAATTGAAAAGAAAACTACAGGAAGCTGTTGCTTACTCTTACTTATGAGGAGAATTGTATTACTTGCAATATGGTGGCGAGGTAAGCGAGGTATTCTGGAAGAGTCAGGGAATTTGAAAATTCAAGAAAAGTTATGGAATTCTCAGAATTCCTGCTACTAGTCAGGGAGATTTCCAGCTTTCGAAAGCATAAGTGCCGTTGTGTAACAGCGTGCACATTTTTAATCATAACTTTTCGTCATCGCATCCTTGCAGTATCAAACATGTTATTTCAAGGACAACTTTCTGTTGCTCCTTTAACGTGTCATTTGGAACCGACAGTAGTTGACGGAATAATAAAAACAAAAAAATTATGTTGAAAGAAAGTTCTGTTAGCATATGATTCAACAGAGAAAGGAACGCATATATTGTAAAACTAGTTGAATATACACATGCTTCGCACAGGGGCTGTATTTGGAAGTCAATGCCTGTGGGAGTATCACCATTGATCTCAGTGACCGCGAAAACTATGGATTTGATACTAATATCAGTCATTTTGGGCTATTTTTTACATGTCTCGGTATCCACTACCCGCTGACTCCCGGCCCGCATACTTGCAAGTCATCGCTAATGGAAGTGTCACCATTGATTTCAACGACCGCGAAAACTATGGATTTGACACTAATATCGGTCATTTTGGATTACTTTTATACGTCTTGGTATCTCACCCCCCCCCCTCCGGTGACCCCCGGCCCGAAGCCGAATAGAGTGGATTTGGAAGTTAATGCGACTGGAGTTTCACCATTGATTTCAAGTGATAGAGTGTTGGCTTCGCATTCGGGAAGTCGTGGCTTCGATTCCTGCTGCTTACCATCCTGACTGAGGTTTTCAAGGGTTTCCCTCAGTCCTACCAGGCAAATACCGGGATGGCACCTACTAAACAGACCCTGGCCGATACCTTCCCAAATCCTTTCCATTGTTAATGTTGTTGGTGTTAAATAAATAAATAAATATCGGTCATTTTCTACTACTTTTACATGTCCCGGTAAATGCTATCTTGAGACCACCCTGGTTCGAATTTCGACAAAAACGTTTAACTCTGGTCTGGAACCTGGACCAAGGTATTCGTGACTAACATTTGGTAACTCTCGGTCAATTTGTCTGGTTCCCAAGCCGGTTCCGGTAAACGTCCCCCTGAGAACCCACTGTTTCGAAATTTGAAAAAAAAACGCTTCGTCTCTATCTGGGGCCTGGGCCAGGTACCCCTGACCAAAATTTGGTAACTCTCGGTTCACTCGTCTGGTCCCCAGGCCGCACACAGACAGACAGACAGACAAACATACAAACAAACTCTTTATTTTATTTATATTAGAAGATAGTTTACAAGACAGTATTCAGTATGTACTTTTTATAATAATTGAGGCCATAACGGAAGGAAAATTGTTATATTTGAATAAACAGGAGAAGAACGCAAATATTGCAAAATCTTTTTCAATACTTTTTTTTTATTATTTTGCTCGAAATTTCTTCATAGTTTATTAAAATACTTGCCAACATATCCTCATTTTATTGTCCTAACAAACCAATATATGTTGATAGTAAAGTAGTTTAGATTGATCGAGCTCCTGGGCCTTCAGAATTTCATGTCACCCCCCCCCCCCCGTTACGAAATCCTGGCTAAACGAACCAATATATGTTCCAGTAAAATAGTTTAGAGTGATCGAGCCCCTTTTGTGATGACCACAGTATTTCATGTCACGGACCCCCCCCCCCCTTCACGAAATCCTGGCTACGTGCCTGGTGGGAACCCGATCTACCTTTACAATGTGATAAGATGCGTTATCCATGACTATCACGCAGTTGGGTTCTAGATGTGGAAGTATGTTTTGAAACCAAGGTAACATTTTACCTTTACTGGTTGGGTTCTTAAGTCCAGTGGAGAGTCCAGAAAGAAAGGCTTGTTTACTAGAATTCAGTTTCATCTACCATTACTCTTGACACGGTATGAGAAACATTTACCCGTGTCTCATCAAGATAGTAGATTTTCCTACCCGCTGCTCTGTACTTCTTAATTAAACGGAGATATTTTTTCCTCCATAATACTATGGCATCCCTATCTACTACAACAGATCTTTTATTGCGCTATACATATTTGAATTTTATTATTTTCAACAGTCTATGGAGAATTGAGTGAGAAAAGCAGGGCACTTCATCATCGGTATTTATAGCTATCAGAATTTTATTTAACGTTGACAATTCATTACGGGAAAAGGCCTGGTGTACCTTTGATCGAATTGCCGATTTCGTGAAGTCGTCATAGTTTTCCGAGAGGGGAAATACTTGTACGCGTATTTTTGGGACTTAATTTATTTCCATTAAATTTAGCCTCCCGCCTACTTCTATGAACAGTTGCCTTTCCTACACTTATCTGTTTCCCAGTCATGTCGGCGAATTCTTCAACAGTTAAATTAGGGTGTTGTTCTCTTAAAGCATGGAATATATTCAAAATGCAACGCTTCTCACTACTTCATAACGCTTTCCCGGGCTCATGTTTTATAACAGAATTAGTGTAAGCATCATGAATTGTCGCTTCACAAAGCACTAAATACGCAATTATTTACAATCTAATATGGACTAAAATTTGTTTCACATAATGTAAACTATACAAAAT
Organism: Thermobia domestica; assembly: GCF_964235325.1. NCBI lineage: Eukaryota > Metazoa > Arthropoda > Insecta > Zygentoma > Lepismatidae > Thermobia > Thermobia domestica. The sequence continues at coordinate 17,942 of NW_027657207.1, read as the reverse complement.
ATGATAGATGCAAAATACAATTTAATATGCACTAATTTCATCGACACTATATATAATATAGTTACCACACACGCTAAATTCATACAATATTTGCACAGGTCGACAGTCTGCGCACTCAGACAGCCAGATTATCTTCCTTGAAATTGTAAATAAAGATAGAATGTCGACAGGATTGGTTTGTTTTCTCTCCCGATTCTTAAGTGAAACAATGATGGAAATTAACTATATAACGAATTAGTTCTTATTTCTAGAAATGCAATTTAATAAATAGGAAAATGAAATGAAATGAAATCTTTAAGTTTAACGTCCCACGGTTATGCCGGTTAGGCTAAAGGAGACGGTGATAATGAGAAACGAGTGAAATGGTGGAATGAAGAAAGTGGGAGGAAACGGGAGAACACCGAAAAAACCCAGATCACGGTGTTTGTCCCCCACAAAGTCCACACGGCGCGAGCTGGGGTCGAGCCATGGCCCCCAAGCACCGGAGGTGAACGCTCTACCACTGAGCCACCGCGCTCCTTAATAAATAGGACTAAAGCCAAAACTTTAATACATAAATAGTAAAAAATACTTAATACATAAATAGTAAAAAATACTTTTCTTAAAGACAAAAATTAAAAACAGTAATTGTTTGTTATTCGGGGCTGACAGGTAAAAACAGCAGCGCGTTCTCATCATCAGGTGCGAGCGAATTTACGTACGAATTTAGTGTGTACACGATTCTGCTTATTAGAAAAGCTTCCCTCCCTGTGAAGGTCAACGGCTTGCTTTCCCCTCCGTACTGGAGAGTGGTGGGAGGAAGGGGAGTTTCCAATCAGGTTGCCTGGAATAGATAATAAAATTTCGTTTCTTTTAGAAATTCCGTAATTTCGGAGAACAGGCTTCAGTCCGAAAGACATCTCCACTCTAACCCGTTTCGCAAATCCGTTATTGCTGGTAATTAGTAACAATTTAAAACAATGAAATGAAATCAACCAGGAATCACAGTACACGCACTATCTCTACATTCACAGATGGAGTTAAGAACTTTTGTCGGAATGGTCGAATGCGGGACTGAATCCCGGATTTCCCAATAGAAGCGGAAAAGCTAACCCACTCATTCATGTTTGTTGTGCTTGACTTAAATGTAAGGGAAAGTTCCGTAATGACATGTTGAATTCTTGTTAAAAATTCAGAAACCTTCAGGACTGGGTAAACCGTGATGGTGCATATATATTCCAGAGCCTTGAAAACCAAACGCTCAGATGAACAGTATTACACATATGATCCATGAACAGAAAATTCAGTACTTTCCTGACTCTAAACAAGCTTAAGGAACTGTCAGTGCATTACAGAATTTGGGACTTGACCGATTTTGCAAGTCCGAAGCACTTGATAGGTGGTAACAAAATATTACGTATGTAATAAATGAATAGAAAATACATTTTCAACATTTCTGTTCCATTTCAAAGAAGTTTCTGTAGGGGTAGCAAAGGTGGAAGCAAGAGGTGCATTAACAAATTAGGTAATTTTTGAGCGTCCCATACAAAGATTGCATTTTTTCAGTCTTTTAAAGTAATACGTTGAATTGTAATAAAACAATGATTATTTTTCATTGTTACTCTAGTACGAATGTTTATGAAAGTCTCGGAATCAGACATAATAAACTTATAGGCTATAACAGATTGACGAGAGAATGATATTTATTTATGCATTTAACGATCACCAGATAAAGCTCAGAGGCTATTTTATACTGGATATCTAACAACATGGAAAGGATTTGGGAAGGTATCAGCCAGGGCCTGTTTTAGTGGGTACCATCCCGGAATTTGCCTGGTAGGACTGAGGGAAACACTGGAAAACCCCAGTGAGGATGGTCGGCACCGGAAATCGAACCCATGACCTCCCTAATGCGAAGCCAACGTTGTATCACTTGATATACGTAATGAACAAAGAGAAGAACATGTTATTTTTGAGAAGGCTACGGCGTCGAAACTTAAATTTGTTTTGTGCGTTTGTTCAGTAAATATATTATCTTCCCGATGTGTTTTGTTTGAACTCACACACATAGTACAATAAATTCTGTATGTCATGTAAGAGTTTATCCTTGTTTTTGTATTTTTAATTCACAATAAAAAATATTGCTTATAACGCATATGAATGTTAAAACTTAACTGCAACTTATTATATACATGGATTATTTTTTTTGGGATTCATAATAAAAATGTGTTAAGAATTAAAATTGTTGGAAATATGCTTTCGAAATTCATGTTTATTTTCGAGGTTTAGTATTATTATCTGCATCCACTACTACTTAAATGAGTTTTTGTATCGTAGAGAAGCGAAACAAAACCTGCTTTATCAATTTAAAGCAGAATTTGGGGGGGAAAAGTCCAAAATTTCCCAAGCAAAAAAGCAAAGCAGAAAAAACCGAGTCTCCCCAATTAAAAAAAAAAAAAGTTTTTTTTCCGGACCCTTGTATCTCTATTTGGGATTGAAATAAGTTAACGACTAGCAATCAATTCAAAATTCAAGCCCATACTTTCACTTAAATGGCATAATTAACATTTAATATTAATTCCTAATGTTTTATTTCAGTTCGTGACTTGTATTACGCGAGAAGAAAGATTTGACATCAATAAAAAAAAAAATCAAAAATGATTTTTTTTAAAAAAAAATCATGATTTTTTTCCACCCTGCTTCTAACCATGGCATTGCAGATCCTATTCGCTCCAAGTTTTTGTTTCAAATACCCAAATTTGCGGTTGCACTGGCTAAACGAGTGTCCACGCTAGAGACCTGCACGGGCCGAATTTTTCGGCCCGAGCCCAATCCAGCCCGAACGTAGCTAGGCCCGAAAAGTTTTGGAGATTTTCGGCCCGACCCCGGCCCGATAAATTTCTAAAAAAATTAGCTTGAGCCCCAATCTTTCTCAAAATTTAGTACTAAATTTGACCTAACCCTTAGAAACATTTTCTAAACTCTGGTTCACAACTTGACGCTTGCCTCCCGAATGGTACCATTGCCTCCTAGAACTTTGCCTGTCATCGAGAGGACAAAAACTCCATTCCCTGTAACAAAAATCTAACTTAATTGATTTTTAGCATAAAGTGAAGATGGCAATATTGTTTAGCGACAGGCAAAACATTCCCATCCCTTATTTTTATATTTTGAGTTCAGTGAAGGTCAAGGTCAGAGCTCAATTTACCGCATAATGCCTGCAATCCTCTATAGTGAAAGTGGAGCCGCTAAAGCAACACAAACTGTAAATAGCTAGTGCATTCTTTGTAACATTTTTCACGGACACACTTCTTCAATGTTTGGCTTTATTCCAATTATCGTTTAACGAAAGTCAATAATTATTAAAGAATTGCAATTGATCGGCCCCAGCCCAACCCGACCTGAACAGAAATCAGTGTCGGCCAGCCCAAGTCCGGCCCGGCCTAAAGAAATAAGTGTCGGCCCGCCCAAGCCAGGCCCGGTCCAAAGAAATAGCAGAGTCGGCCCGCCCAAGCCCGGCCCGTGCAGGTCTCTGGTCCACGAATATGATACAGGGGCGGATCTAGGGGGGGAGCGATGCTCCCCCCAGAAGAGGAAACTTTCTTATTTAATATATATAAATAAAACCCATCCCAGTTTGAAGCTATAAAAAGTAGCTCTAAGTAATAGTATGACAACCCACTCCCCCCCCAGAAGTCGGTCCTGGATCCGCCCCTGACAGGATATGAACAAACTATTTCCACATGAACTTTAGCGAACACAGAAAAAATGTTATTGTAGTGTTTGTTTTTTGCACCTGTAGCATCAGACAATATTACTGTTTTTATTCCTGGAAGCTTGCTGAGGTTCATCTTTAAACAGTCAAATAGGAAAGAAGCTACCGAATTTCCATTTTTACTGAAATGAGTTGTCATTATATACATGTACACTCATGTCCAAAATGATTGTTGCATATCTGTAACTGTCTTGTAAGAATATAATTTGATAATGCGTTTCCAGAATACTTTGAATACTGATACTATGTGCATAATCGGGAAGGAAAAGAATTATAAGTACGAAAATTAGAATGAGTAAACCAAAATGTTGCTAAATGGAAAAGAAAGTTTTATTGTTCTTATTTACTGCTCTTTTGACATGAAGTTTGCCACATACATGTCTTTGCCAATTATACAGATACTAACATTATAAGAAATACGGGGCGAATTCGTTATCAAATTATATTCCTACAATATATTTACAGTGTTGGGAAGTAAAGTAACGCAAGTAACGCGTTACTTTTTAAGTAACGTTTCCTAGTAACGCGTTACATCTTTTCCAAAGTAACTGCAACGGTAACGCGTTACAAATTTTTAAGTAACGTACCTAGTTTGCGTTACTTTTTCCGCGTTACATTTCGGATGAGTAACTACAATATATGTATATTTTTTTCGGAAACAAATGTTTCTTTCCTGTAAGTGAATTTCTCAGAATGAAACAATCAAGTATGAACTACGTATGTCAGGACCGACAGTCACAGACACACAGAGAACAGATAAGTTCGTAGTGCCACTTGCTGTTTTTTGAAGATGAGGACAGCCTTAGGGAAATCACGTGTAGTGATTACAAGCACATGGAAGGTTTAGTCGTAGATTTTGACAGCTCCAAATCAATACATTCAGTGAGTGAACTAGGAGTGCAATGATACTGGTAGTGTATTTTACTTTGATTGGTGTTGTTTTTATAAAGATGGAGAACGAAAATATTTTACTGTTCGAACATTTTAAAGAATACTTTTTCTTAAGAGCTGAGGATGATGGTGGACAGAATTTAAAATTAAAGTGTCTGAAGTGCCCCGGCGGAAAATATTTATCAACAACTAGGGTGCCATAATTAACGATTTACAGTCAGAGGTTAATATGAATAAACTGTGTTCTGATGAGCAGGCCTACTTTATTACTAGAAAATAGTTTGCCGATGGTATGTAATATTGGAGTTCTTTCAGATCAGTTTCAAGTCAAGTCGAGTCAAGTCGAATTTCGAGTCAAATCAAGAGTAATATCCTCGAGTCGAGTTCCGAGCCGATTCAGTTTTTTCCGTCGAGTTTCGAGTCCAGTCGAGTTTGATAAATGGCTCGTTCGTTTTAAGTCGTCTTGAAATCATGGCCTGATTACACTGGAAAACGAAAGCCATTAGAAATGTAAGGCGAGACCACAAGAGCTTTTTTATAACAAGCTCAGCTCGGCTCGACTCAACTGAGAAGATGGCTCGAGCCGGCTCACTTGGGGTGAACCATTGGCTCGAGCTGGCTTGTAGGGATGAGCCATTTGCTCGGTTCGGCTCAACTAAGCCGAGGACTCTAGCCGAGTCGGTTGGGTGAGCTGTTGGCTCGAGTCGTTGACAATTCTAATCTCGGGCCGAGCAGTTTTGAAGATATTTGGCCAGTGCCTTATAACGTTTAACAGTGTTTGGCTCGAGCCCGAATACTCAACCTAGACCCTCAACCCAAATTCAGAAGCTCGTGAACAATGTCCTTGACTCCTAGACTTCACGACTACCGAGGTTGGTAATCAACTAGTTTTTCAGTATTCAAATACAAACCGCCCATCTTTCATTTTTATATACAGTGTTGTTATAATTAATTAATGAATTAATTAATAATATAAGTTGTAGTAGTAGTAGTGTCATTGATAATAATTATACTGTCTATGTAATATACTTGAAGAAGTACTCGAAACTACACACCGGATTTGGCTCGAGTCGACTCGAAACTCGACCCCAATTCGAGTCGAGTTGGAGGAAATTTTTCAAGCCTAGTTCTCCGTTCAAGCTCAAAGATGTCTGTTTCTAGTCGAATCGAGTTTCAAAGAAAACTAGCACGTGTCCATCCCTACGAGTAACGCAGTATCGCATTTTATCAATGTTACATTATATTGAAATGTTCATATATCAAGTAAAAATTTGTCCTTGCATTTACATAAAGCGATTCAGAACGTGCAATAATAATAATAATAATAATAATAATAATAATAATAGCGGTAGTAATAGTAGTATGGAAAATTGATGTCATATTTTCTTCACATTTTTAAAGTTTCGGACCTAAAAGTAACGCGTTACTTTCGAAGTAAAGTAACAGTTACTTTTTTGGGGCAAGTAACGCGTTACATTTTAAGAGAAAGTAAAGTAACTTGTAACGCGTTACATTTTTACAAGTAACTTACCCAACACTGTATATTTATAGACATGCGACAATAATTTTACACATGAGAGTACATTGAATGCATACAAAGCATTCTTTCGTAAAATTGACTTAACATTAAGCTGAGATAGGATGATCTTACCGTAGTCAAACTCCAACACTAAATGAGATGGACTTACTAAAATTTCCAGTCTGTACTTATATTTGTACAGATTTTAAAAAATCGTGACCCAAAAGCTAAATTTCTTTACTTTCATGAGTTTTCTGATTTCGTGACTTTTTCATGTCCGAGACATGCTATTTTACCTTTATAGGATTCTTGAAACATTCCTGTGTCATGATAATAAGATTTTAAAATACTTCAGCTTTGACTTATGTCCACAATAATAAAGGTAATCACTTGGTGATTCTCCGTCAGTTCTAAGATATTGGGCCTTATTCTGAGTCGTTTTGATTCGTGATTAGCGCCACACGAATTCCGAGTTCGACTAACATGTTTCCTGCAGTTGTCAGGCCTTTAGTATGACTCTAATCATACTTCAAATGTCTCGGCATGAGGCCCATTGTACCCTATGTGGATTATTATGAGTAATCTCGTTGTTCTTGGAAATCGGCTACATCCAATACAGGGTTTTCATAAAGTCTGGACGGATTTAATTTGCTTATAATTTTCATAAAAATGCTCATAATGAAATCAAATAAAGTGCAAACGGTAGCGGAAGGATTAAATTTTTACCTGTAATCTGCACCAGCTCAGTTTATTCACCGCCACACCTCCAACTGGGCGCCATTTACGTCCACACATTCGCGTAGGCGGCGCTGGAATCCACTCACAGCGTTCCGCCGTGTTTGATTCGAAATGCCAGCCACAGACGCTCTGATTTTGTCCTTTAAGTTCTCCAAACTACTTGGCTTCTTTACATAAACTTCCGTTTTCACATGACGGAATTCCGAGTTCCATCTGTGTTGCATAAACTTCCGTCTGTGGAATTCCGAGTTCCATGGACCGTCTAGGAATCGACTTGTGTGGGCTGTTGATGATGCTTTCCCTTACCCTGTTCACTGTTTCAGGTGATGTTGGCGGCCTCCCACTTCGAGGACGGTCCAGGACGCTTCCTGTCTCCAAGAACTTAGGATGCCACTTTCGGATTGCACTCTCAGTCGGTGCCGGCTTTTTGAACTCTTTGGTGAACTTTCGACACACCAGATTTTAGCTCTGCGTACCACAGAACACATTGCGCTTTCTCTTTCACCGACGCCATCTTTGATACGGTAAAAAAAAAAATAGTCTTCTCAGAGGAGTTTTTCATTTATTTCTTTAAAAGACACACACACCAATACAGCTTACAACTTACTTTCAACAGTCAACATTGAAACAACAATGGATGGAATTTGGTAAGAAACTGACCCTTGCCCTCCCTCTCTCAACGTGTTCCGAGTTGCCGCTTATCTAACAGTGTTTCCAACTAAAAATTTAATCCTTCCGCTACCGTTTGCACTTTATTTGATTTCATTATGAGCATTATTATGAAAATTATAAGCAAATTAAATCCGTCCAGACTTTATGAAAACCCTGTATTTTGGACTGAATCACTAGCAAACATTTCACTGAAATACTCAAATTAAGGATAAATTTGACACCCTAGTAGTCATTCCATCATCCTTAACACAATGCAGCTATGTATGGAGCCATGCGTTCTCTTGCTCAGGAGCACAGTTTGTGCTTTTCAACTTACTCATGCGCGAAGCTAGGAACGAAATCTTGAGACTTCTTTGCCACTATAAAGTAAATCATACAAATTGCACGAGTTAAGAGGAAAATTTCTCATAGCAGTTGTTTCTTCACCACGAACCCTTATAATTTTTGATTCTTCACCTTTCAAATTCGTGTTACTATAAACTAAACGCTCCTTACACACAGGTTTACTTTCGGTATCTATTTTAAACCACTGCCACAATATTGCAAGGAGCACAGCAATATCCGCTGCTAGAGTGAATATCAACTGTGCGCGAAAACAAGTGGTGCAAAGGCTTACAAAAATAATATTGCCAGGCTGCCAAAAATAAAGATATCCCGAAGAAATTTTCATAGCACCTACGGTATAACATGGTGATTTCCGGAAAAAGGGCACAGAGGCCATAATTGCTTTTGGCGTGTCTAGCATTGCGGTCTGCAAAAGCTGATACGGAATGAGGCTCCTGTTCTTAACGTAATTCAAATTGCAACTACATGAACTGCACGTGACGGACAACTACATCTACTGATCAATACGGAACATTGAAAATATCACATCACATATGTCCACATTTAAGAAAATCAGAAACCAAGGGAGAACACTAATTGTATTATCTTCAATAAAACGCAATTAGTAATGATTTTTCTTCTTATTTTTATGGGCGCTGTACTGGTTCTTGGATACCTAAAAGTTGCAGGTAGATCCCTGAAATATTTCAAGAAAATTCTGAAGGTACAGTATGTTAGAACTCAATTTTTCAGATAAACTTGGGTAAAAATTATATGTATGAATCGAAACACTCGAGTAAGTTTTTACCCATTTGTTCTTCAGATTTCAACCTCAAGGAATAAAATCGAGTCAAGGCACCACACTTCAAATTTTATTGAAACCAGATTTGTCTTACGAGAAGTTACTGAGAGAGACGAAAGAAATGCATGCTGAGTCGAAGTGCTTTAACAGAAGCAAAATACCTATACATTCAAATACATGAAAATAGCGGAAAGCACCATACAAAATTTTAGACAAGTCATTCATGAACTAATAAACAGTATCTAACAGACTGCAAGATGATTTTTACACATCTGGCACAATACGAACAAACATTGACCAGTAAACATTTTGAACTGAATCTATTACCAACTAGTCAGTGACCTCGAGCAGACAGCACTATGAACATTCTCATACTGTGAGATTGGACAATATCTACCCTCACTTCTGGCTTATTTTCGTGTGCAAAATGAACTCTCAAAATTATTTCTACAATGCAACAACCTGTATATATATTTACAATTTATCCTGAGCTAATTATGTATAATCAAACCAGTCTCCAATTCACCCTCAATCGTTGTCTTTGTTGAAGTCAAGAGGTGGAGGCTTCAAAAGGGAAGAGTTGAAACACACTGACCCACAGTAGAAACGGCTTTATGATACTTTACCTAACAAACCATTAATATAACTTACAACAGCGATTCTTAAACTGTAGTCCTGGAACTACAAGTGGTTAAAATATTGTCCTCGTTGAACATCAACCCATCACAGAAAAATTACATTGCAAGCGAACTGTGTATCACATAGTAGTTGAGAATCTCGAACATGTAGAGATTGTACAAATTATAATTGCTCATACGTAGACCAGGACCGCCTACATTGAGTGAGCAACCACAACAAATATAGAAAACCCCATGAAAAATACCTAACTCCCTTTTTTCACAAGATTTTCTTCAAGTTTGAAGTTCCCGACAGCGACAAAGACTGTTCTACCGATTAGTTTTAAATTTGCATTTAACGAGTTTCTGAACACACACTAGTGTCAAAGGTAAAAAGTTTCACCCGTTGATAATACAGGGATTTTACTACTTTGTTACTTCACTAAAATGCTTTCGAATTGGACAAGAGGAGAGTACTCCGCAGGTAAGTGGTACCCATTTGAAAAACGTGAGAAACTCGGGTTCACAATATGCTTCATTATTCCATCTTCAATAGTGTCGTTAATCCCACTGTTAAATTCGAATTCATATTCTCTTCAAAATTTCAGAAACTTTAAGAGTCCTTTCTTCGGAAATAATGCCGCCTAATGTCCAGATAGTGGGTCAAGGTCACACTAGAAGGCTACAAAACGGATTACAATGGCTGCAGAAATTTGGCAGTGATTGATTATAATTACAACAGAAAGCGTACTTTAAAAAGTCAGAAGCAACTTGGAAGATAAACACTCCTAATATCAACGTAAGTACGCGAAAACACTACTACTGCAGTAATTTTGAAATATAGTAATTTCCGCACATTGCCAGGATTATTCAAACTTCACAACAAACCTTTGAAATACAGTAGTCCATATTTTTTAAACACGGCTCGGTTGAGAAATGCATCATGAGCATGTCTGCTCACTGTATTATTCTCACGAATTCAATACTACAATACTGTACTTACCAAGTTTTAGTTCGTCACTTGCGAACTACTATTACTATTGTTTTTAGTTATTCGGACAAAGTCAAAACTTTAGAAATTTAACTCCCCCTGGCAGAGTATTACCAGGAAGTGCAGAGAAAATTACAATAGAACTAAACGTTCCAGAGTAGGTTTCATCCGATAAAGGTTTTTACGGCCTATTCAGTATTGCTTTGAACTACACTAATTCGATTTCATTCTAAAGTTATATCGAATCTTCTGGTTTGCTTTGTTTTTCACATTTCTTCCAAACAGGCATTTTTATCAATTCCACCTATTGGACAATAACTCTCAGAATGCGCAGTTTACGTAGTAGATCGAATACCCAATTTTCTGTAGCCTTCAATATAACTTCGATGTTCTGTGCGAATCGTACGCTGCCGATCGTTTTAGTCCAGCCTTCATTTAGTAGTAGTCGAAATTTTCTACTAGTTCCGTCCTCAAAAACATTCTTCAAATTGAACATTTTGCTTTCTTCAAATTTCAAAATTATCAGTTATACATCAGAACTTACCTCGACGGCACTCAAAACTGGAGCGCAACCATGACAGTCGCATACATTTTTGGTTGTTTATAACTGAGTGCCACTTAGCTTAGAGTTCGGTATTTTTTGTTGAAATTCAAAGAATTCGTGAATTACTGAATTTGACACTTTTCAGGCAACACGTTATTTGGGATCAAAATTTATTTACTCGTTAGTAATAGTGCTAGAAACTATTTAGAAACTGCTAAATTTCAAGTTATTTCGAACTCAATTTGCTTCACACATCAATCAATGGCTCATCCTTTGAGATATTGTCTAATAGTTGGCGTTGATAAAAATTGCCTTAGTTTGGAAGAAATATGGAAAATAAGGCAAAATAAAAGATTCCACGCGAGTTAGAAATGGAACTGAATGGGGAGCAACAGACCTATATCGGGTGATACTTAAAACGTTTCATTCCGTTGTCCTAATTTTCCGATCCTTCCTGGTTAGACTGAACAAAAAATGCCGTAATATTAGGACAAATCCTACATTCACAAATTTTTCTCTCACTTTTAATGAAAGATATAATCGGGTAACCTTAATTGAAATCTCAGCCAATTCTACTGCACTCAGCTCTTCCTGCAATAATCCTAAAAGGTTTTAAGAGCAGAAAATGCAGTAATTTGAAACCATCCTTTATTTCTTCTGGTTCACATTACAAAAATGTATTTGTGGCACAAGGCCTTAATCCACACACCCAAGTTCATTAACAAAGATGTACCCTGCGAAAAACCAAATGACTGCTTTTAAACTTATAATTTATTGAGTGAATTTAGCCAAGTACGCTAGATTTTTCTCCTGCAAGTACATACTACATATTTATATATATATATTTATATAATGGAATAAATAGTTAAATTATGCATCTTTTTTAATTTAGTAATGGATTTTTTTTTTCAGTTTTTGAATCTCGTACTTGCAAGATTAGTTTTAAAAAAATACATACAACTAAAGTATCACATCATTTGAATTTAAGAACACTGACAATCCCAAACCAACTTAAGCAAAAAAAAACATTGTTAAACTTCTATTAACAAAACTGGTACTATGAAACCTATTATTCCTATTACACCAATAATCTGTGCACCATTCAATCTTTTACGTCATACATACAGACAAACAAACATTTATCTCACACGCAACATTCTCACACACACAGCCGTATTTTTAAAAAAGGGAGAAAGAAAAGGAAGTCGTTATGCAGTGCCATTAAGATTCTTCCAGCATGCCAACCTATATATTGGTTAGAATATGTACCACTGCATTTATTTTTTTACATAAAATAATTTGATCAAACGTTATAACCAGAAACTGAGAACTAACAAGTGTACTCAATTTTATCGAAACCAGAAATAGTAAGCTTTCTCGATAAACCTGATATGCAATTACATTACTGGGAAAATTTTCCAAGTTTGCGGCTAGAGTTAATTTTTCATGCTAAAAGCTTAATTTTGAACTTCTTTTTATTATTCAGTCTTTGAGTCAAACTACCGGACTAACAGTTGTCAAAAACATTCACGCCACACATTCAACAGCAGTAGCGAAGCGCCTTATATACAAATTACTCCTTACTGGCAAGCAAACAACCGAAATTTTTTTCCTAAAATTGGAAGAGTTGAGCTTTCTGATAAGGAACGATTATAATGTTACCAACTCCATGTTGAGTTGGATGTCGCGGATTTCTTTTATTTAAAACAAAGTCTTGGAACCAATATTGCGCTGCAATTCTTAAAAAGAGGCTTAAACTGCATTTGAAAGAACTATTAGAAAGTTTTGCTCAAGAGAAAAATTGGTCTCGATTCCCAAATTGTACCTAAACAAGCATATGTTGACAGCGGCCTATGAATTTACTTTTCCCATCTGCGAATAGTCGACAAATCTATATTTGAAAACTACTATTGAAACAGCATTGAAAGTACTAACAGTAATGTAGTAGTATTTCCTCTCGAAAACAATACTTGCAGCAAGTTTAGTTCATTAAAATTCATACGGTGAATTCTACTTCATAAAAATGTTAAGTTTCTTCATATGTTAATAAATTCTAATGTAACCACTGAAATCAATCTACTTGTACATATTCCACCAAACACTCCCGATTCACTAGAAAAGAATCTACTTTTTTTTTTCTTTCTTCAAAACTATGTCCATTTGTTTCAAGTATCTGGCAAATAGGAAGAATTTCGCGTGCGTTTTAGTACAAACATTCACTAATTGGTTAAGAGGTATTAAATGCTGATGGAGAGTGTTCAGACAAAATTCAGTACTATTTTTCACATTTTAAAAAAATCACATGAAGTACTACTGCGATCTCACTGATATTGTCTAGCAATATTTCAGACATATCCTATATAGGTTTGATAATTTGCTGAAACTAGATTCATGAGCAGAAATTTAAAACATCCTTGAAAAAAACATTAAACAAATGTAGTATTTCCATCTACAAACAACTACAAGCACTCATTCACTCCCCACCCCCCTAAAACTGAATGAGTTATTATTGCCCAATTTTCTCAAATGTGTTTGAATTATGATACAAATTATTACCACTGCAAATAGATTTGCGAACTAGAAATTGCACAAAAGAAAATTTATCACTTGCACATTAAAAAAAAAAAAAAAAAAAAATCGAAGAAAATGAAAAATAAACTTAATCTTTACTTAGTAGACGAGAACTTTAAAAATTTTCTAATACATTCTTTTTTACCTTGATAACATATAAAAGCACAAAATAAGAGCAAATTTACGCTGCAAAACGTGAGTTCTTGAACATGACAAAATTAAATTACCTACATGAAAGTTTCACACACCTATACAGTGTATTACAAGCCGATTTTTTTATATATTATACCTGTCTGCATCTGTATGTAAAAAGAAAAAAAAATTAAACATATAGGCAATACGCTAAAATAAACACAACAATCTTCCTTGGGAATGGTATTTTATTTTTGTCCCTTCATTATGTGTAGGCCTCACTTGTAAAACATTTCTGAAATATCTCCATGTAGGTTTTCGTCAAGCGCATCACTTGATTCAACTTTACACAAAATATTTACTGTTCAACATGATACAAACTGCAGCACAACACAAAAAATGGCTGATGGCAATAATGACAAATTTTAAATGTACAATGCCGATCATATACATGTAAATATGAAATTCCCTCTGATTGTTATTAGAAACAACACAAACCTTTGATAGCTGATGATGGCATTGTTCAAATTACAAGTAACGATCACGTCTACATTAAGTGTTATTTTAAAGGTAAGCTAGTAAGACAATCAGAGGAAATTTCATCGTGCTATGTACATGCAAAAATGATATTACATACATTTTTTTTTTTTTTTATAATTTTCCTTATTTTCCATATTTTTTTCTTTCCAACAAATACACAAACAGCAATAAAGAATATGTTGCTTCCTTTCCTGGCACAAACCATATAGCTCTTAAACACCAAGGAAAAAAGGGTGGGGTCAGAGTTTTCAAGTATACAGGCAGCAACACAATGTCCCCATGGCGAGCACTGAAGGCACATGTGACAATCGGGGTCGCTGTGTTGTCTAGAAGATGGTATTGAGAACACTAACTTTTCTTTTTAATTTTAATTTATTTTTTCCCTCCAAAGGAAGATTATCCCTACCGTCGGCAATTATTGAACATGTGCAAACAGTACAAGCCTAATCGTTAACATGGAAGAGAGCAACTTATACTTTACATTTTTACTATTATTTTAGAAAACAAGTGTTCCAAATACCATTGCTAGGTATGCCTCTCCTTATATAATATATATTATAAAACTTTAATTTACAGTTAGCAATGGAACATTAACCAAGACCTCACCCAACAGTGCCATGGTTTATTACGAGCATCAGCCATTGCTTTCATTAATTTGCTGTAGTCCCCCTCCTTCCAATTATTTATCAAGAGCTGTGTTGGTTTTTATGGCAATGACACATTCTTCACCACAAGATTTTAATACGGTGCACTAGAAAGAGAAAGTAAAACAACAGTCAACATTCAACAATAAACACAAGTATACCAACAGGATTCCGTACAATACCTTAAAAATTATAACTAGATTGCAGACCCAGCCCGGGTGCTGCATAAATCAGTTGTTTTCATTTTTCAACTTCCGGAGTGACCATGAGCTTACCTTAATCGAAGTCAAATCTCCTGTCGTCCTAGTTATACACCTCCCGGAATACTGAAAGAACTAAATCCCTAATTTAAGATTGAATGTGTGTGTTTCTAATTTAAAGCTTATGGATGTTACAAGGAGTGATGTTAAGTGCAATAAGAATAGTATGAAAACTGAACGACTCATGAGAAACAAGTTCCTGCTGTATCAAGTTACAAGGAAGTACGTAAATGTTATTTTTCTTTTTCTGTATACTTTAATAGTGAAGTTATATACCGGTACGTAAGTTAATATATGTATTAGCAGTATCAACACTAGAAACATTAGCATGAATTAGTAAGGCAATTACCCTATTTTAATGAAATTTTCGATTCTGAACGAATCTCCTGAAACTGACAAGTTTCGAAACTAAAACAGCGCCTTAAAGTTTGATGGTAAACAGTACGTGGATAAATATGACAAGACCGGCTAGCTGAAGCTTATAATAAACTGAGATTCATATTCACAGATTGTTTATGGTTCGATTCGAACTTGTGCCAAGTGGCTTTTTAGGTGAATAAGCACATAAGCTCACTTAAACATGAAACATTGTTTATTTATAATTAAATTTTATATACAATTAGAAACAGTATTTTATATACAGCGTTATTTATACAATTCTACATTTGGAAACAGTAAAGCGAGACATCAGAAGACGACGACGTGAACTTATTCCGAAAGAACTCCACACAATTGCTGATTTATTTCTAGGTAAACTCTGAAAATATCTATAATTCGTTGTTTATTACATTCAATAT
Organism: Thermobia domestica; assembly: GCF_964235325.1. Taxonomy (NCBI): domain Eukaryota; kingdom Metazoa; phylum Arthropoda; class Insecta; order Zygentoma; family Lepismatidae; genus Thermobia; species Thermobia domestica. The sequence continues at coordinate 2,146 of NW_027657207.1, read as the reverse complement.
TCAATTTTCCAGTTCAGTAGTTGCATTCAATACTCCTGATATTGATCGTAGCTTTAGTTGTTTAAAAATGGTGCATGGATTATAAAGACGTATTACTGGTAGACATTTATTTAGACAAAAGACAGGAGGGTCTCAACCCTGGGGCTTTCTCTTATGATAATGGTACACAAGCAGAGAATAGATCTTACTCTTCAGAGATGAGCAATTGAAGCATTTAGAGGGCTCGTTTGGTATGCAGAGGTAATTTTTCATTACGCCCAGACCTTTTCAAACAGGTATACGTAATTAGAGCTCATATAGGAGATACTGCTGTTACTTGTGTGTATACTTTTCCCAGAAAGAAAAGTAGGACTATTTATAGATACTGCAAAGATTGGTAACCAAAGTGAGTATTATTGTGCGCGGATGCTACTTAACTCGGTGAATATGAAGAAAAAAAAAAAATCAAGTACTTGGACTTCAGGGGTTGTACAAAGAAAATGAAAACAATATTGGGGAATGTTAGACCCTCTTGTTCTTCCTGATCATTCTGCATCAGTTAGGAATTTTTCCTGCAAAACGTTGGAAGAGAGAGCACAGAATACTAGGTAAAAAGTTATTGGTTCTGCCTTGAGAAATCAATGGTGCGAGCTATTGGTCACACTAAGATTTTAAAATTCAAGTTGCAAAATTCAGTATTTTAACACTTTCAGCCCCATGTGTATCTTTTTCATACACAGTGAGGATTTACTGATGGACCACGTGTATCAAATAGATACACATTGGCTGACAGTGTTCATAGCAAACTGTAGTCTGGTCCCGGGTTGAAATTTACTCAAACAGGGTTGGGGCTGAAGTGTTAATGTGTTCAAGATAAACTGTGTATTATGTACTATATTTACTAAGCACTGCATATTTTAACGTATATTTAACAACTTGTTTATATGAATTATATTAACTTGCAAAATTCAGTATTTTAATGTGTTCAAGATAAACTGTGTATTATGTACTATACTTACTAAGCACTGCATATTTTAACGTATGTTTAACAACTTGTTTATATGAACTATATTAACTAGGCACTGATGCAGTTATGTAATTTGAACTCTGCTTAATAGAAATTATGTATATATACTACTTCAACGAAGCTGCTTCAATTATGTATTTTAATCCATGTTTAATAGATAATAATTGTGTTAATCTGCATAGTTGTATTGTTTATGGTGAGGTTAGTACATGCATCACGTGAGTGGGTTCAACTGTTTCCTCCTCCCTTCATTCCACCATTTGAGTTAGTCACTAGTCAGCTTGAAGCAACATGGTAAGACTAAAAAAAGAAATGTCCATTAGGCACCAAGTATTCCTTTCATAAATTACATCATGCTCCAGTTATTTATTTCAGAATCTGTATAAGTTACATCAAACATTAGAAATTTCTGTTGCGTTTACGGAGAATGTCGAGTAAGTTCGACATGAAAATTGTGTGTATTACAGAAACTGGAATGAGCTAGACTGAAATGAAGTACTTCTCCATACATAATGAACTTATAATATCTGGGATTAACCGCAGGCTTGTTTAAATTATTTCTGGTATTAAAAATTTAATACGTAATTGCAAATGTGCCTACAACTGCTACAAACTAATACATTTATTTGATTTTTGTTTAGCGTCCCTTTCTGCAGCAAGGCTATATGAGATACGGACCTAGAGCTAAACGTAGAATCCGAACCACATAAGCTCACGCCGAGAATCGAATCCGCTTCTTCGACTACAAACGAATAGAAAACTATGGACAAGGTACTCAACAAATATGTAAGACACGCGTAATGCATTGAATATTACATATACACTAAATCCTGCATTTCTGGTTAACTGATTAAGCTGCACTCTAAATAAATAAAACCATTAAAATAACACTTTCTGTGGAAGGCTATAGAATAGAATATCGACCTACATTCCTGGGTATAGTAGCCTCAGTCTAAAGACAGCCACTTGCTCACAAAGTGATGCTGCCCCGTGTTCGGTTTCTTTTGATACTGTCCTGTTTGGTTTTCCTCTCCCTTGAAAAGTAACTGACAGGCAATAAACTGAAAACTGTTGCCAAATCTTTGTCAATGATCCTTTGCCTTTGAGATAACTCCCCCCCCTCCCAACATACACCTCCCT
>NW_027657206.1:0-37020 GCF_964235325.1 Thermobia domestica | reverse complement strand
CACTAAGTTAATCGGAATACAACAACATTTGGACCAGCGCTTAGGATAAATGATGGAACGAAAGGATCAGAACATGGAACAGATTAAAGAAATGTGATCACAGGTTAATACGAATGCTTTAAATTAACCTGAACCTTCCACAGAAACAACGCAGAATGCAGATTTTGAGTTTACATTAGTGAAATTTACTGAGTTTTCACAAAAGCATACTGCCGTATTGGTTGGATCAGACTATTCTAACTTTTCTTTTCAGTCGAATTTTTTGATTGTCTTATGGATGCTGCGTGTAATAAAGATTTTGGTATGCATCAATGTGTGAAAAAGTTAAGATCGTTTTCGTCTAGTGAATGCTATTGGCTACTTGAATTCACAGTATCATGTTGAGTATGTATCATGTCATGATATTAATCCTGAAGATGAAGTAATGGTAATAGAATCATTTAGTGGTATGTACATGACATTATTTCATGTAGCAAGAAGTAAGTTGATTCCAGTATTCGTGAAATTCAGAAAGAAAACGTATGTTCCCACCAATGTTTGTATTGATTGGTCGATTGAGTTGAATCTGTTGAACTGTGCATTCAATGAGAAGACCAAAATATAATAGTGAACAATCCGATGATACCTTTACGGAACATGATACAGTGCGTGATTTGAACTATCTAAGCATGACATTGCGAGATTTGAAAATCCTTCAATGGTACAATACAGTAATGACTTGAACCAAACTAACCATAATCAAAACCAACTTCGATACATTCATGTGAGATTAAAGTGTGATCCCAATGTACAAGATGATGTCAAATACACGTGTACCGGTAATGTAACCAAACCTAACTACAGAGATGAAAGTCAAAATGATTGGCGAAGAGAAGATTGGATTGACAGAAAGAGAAAGAAGTCAGACAGAAATTATCTGCCTGACAATAATGCGGCTACTTCTAAGAAGCAAAACAGAGATACATCGGAAGCCCCGAGGGAGTCTTCATGGAACAGAAACCATGGCAGGACAGACTACCGCGTGGATATCATGTAAAGGACAAGTACAGATCCATTAGGAGACACGATATTTCACCACCAGTGAAACGAATGAGAACTGAACCTAATTTTACCGGTAATGTAAACGAACCTAATCCTAATAGCAACAGTAATAGTAATTGTGTAACCGAACTTGATCTTAGTAGTAGCGATAGCAATCGCGCCCTATTTACGACTTTCAATCTCAATGTAACCTATATGAAGTCGTTGGTCATGTCACTTAAGCTAAAGTTACGGCGTCTGAGAAAACCGTACCTTATTTATGTACGCGACGTTTGATAGATGGTATGTAATCTCAATAGAGAAAACGAAGAATCTTATTTATATATATTCCAACTTATTGTGTTGTAATTTATGTTATTTTATCTCTAAACTTATATTTAACCCAATAATTTATCTATCTATGTCGATTGTATTTCCTAATGTTGAATTTTGTTTCTGCGTTTAATACTAATTTAATCTTAATATGTATTTTATTCGAATATATTTATGATATGGTTATTTCTTATTTAAAATGGTACAATAAGATTAATGAATATTTAGATTTTAAAGGCACTGAGAATAAATAGCGTAATGACTTTAGGTATCAAACCAAAAGATAACTGAAATAATTTATAAAATACATTTTATATCAAATTTTTCTTCTCAATTTGCCCAAATGATTTAAATTGTTAATAAACATTTTATGGCCCTGAGTGGACTTAATATAGATTTATAATTCGGAATTCCTTATTGACGTTATATTATAAAATATAAATATATAAATGACTAGCAGCGTTCACCCCGCTTCGCTGCGGTCACCCCGGAACGCAATAAACTTTGTTACTTAGATAATTTTTACTTTTTCGCTTTCAAATTGCAGTAAATGTTAACATTATAGCGCCTGTCATTTATGTTAACCCGCCGAGTGACACGGTCATGCGGGTTGCATATAAATACGTTTATTTTTATACCTATGATGAACTAACAAAGTGATTTGTACGTTATGGACACTTGAATGGTCAATTATCTCAAGACACTGGTAATTAAAAATTAAAGTGATATGATAAAAACCATCTAGGGTCCAAATCCTAATAACCCCCCAAAAATGAAAGAAATTGGTTCAGCCGTATTAGCGTGATGAGCTAACAAAGGATTTGTGCGTTCTCTTTTATATAATAGATTATAAGATTAATGTAAAATGAAATATTAATAATGATATGTGAGTGAAATATGATGTATATGAGTAATTTTGAAATTTGATTTTTATTTATATACGAGGAATATCCGAAAAGTACTGACAATTAGTGTAAAGAATCTTGACGGTCCAGGATTCTTTACTTTTTTTCGTAAACTAAATAAAAGAAAGTCCATATGTTCGCGCGCCGTAATACAACGATATGTTGTATAGTTGTATTTTGAATTGTATTCTTTGGGCAAAGTATCTGATCTTTTATATAAAATATGCACTAGCCAGCTAGGTTAAAAAGAAGAAGAAAAGGAAATATATCTTGTTATAGATCAATGTATTAAATCAATGAATGTTTTGTTTGTTGTCACCAAGACGACATATTTTTATGTTACTATGGGGACAGAATCAAGTTTAGACATAATGTCAACTACCTTTTAAGGATCATATAGTTTATAAAAAGAAGGTATACAATAAACAACATTTTGCATTACGTCAATTTAGTTTACTCATTGTGGCTCAATAAGATAATACTAATAGTAATACACCCACTACTACTAACTCCTCCTCCTACTACTACTACTATTACTTATACTATGGATCCGTATAGTAATAGTAAACGTTGCCACCTGTTAAAGTGAACCTGCACCGGAGAATGCAAGAGCACACCTCAGAAATGTATGTATATATATATATATATATATATATATATATAATGTTATATCTAACAGTATATATAATGATAGAATCAGGACTAAAACAAATATAACGAAAATAACAGTTATACATTTAATGCAGATATATTCCTAATGTAAGTACTAATATTGCGACAGTAAGGTTGAAATCTGGAGTCTGTGACGTCAAAAACGACGCAATAGGTAGTTCTTCAAGAATAGGAGGCGAAACACGCCTTTCATCAGCTGATGTCACCTGCGAAGAATTGTTACTTTCTGTTCCACATTTCGACTATCTTTTATCTATTTGAAGATATCATAATTACTGTAAAATTAAACGAAATTTTAATTTCGCAGCAATTAGAACTCTTAAACAGAAGTTCCAGAATTCTGATTAAGAGGTCGTCCATCGCTTTTTTTCATAAAAATAAAAAGTTATTCACTTCACCATTGCAACCTGGTTGAGCACACACAACCAAGCATTACGAAATTTACCAAACGAGCGTAAGCTATAGTGGGTAGTGTTCTTGCTTCGTATTCGGGAGATTCTGGGTTCAAATCCAATAGTTTTCCATCGTTTTTATAAAGTCCCACCACTCGAATACTACGATGATATCTTCAAACATTGGCCCTGGTCGACCGCCTCCTTATGGATACGGCACTCATTAAAGAAGTTGAAGATCATGGAGAAAGTAGATACACTCAAGATCACCCATGTTGTGGTTTCTAAGTGGGGCAAGTATAAGCGACGTTTTAAAAATTGTTTCAAATTTTGCTGTAATTAATGTAAAAATTCTATTGGATTTTCGATATTTTGAAGTACAGTTTCCTCTAGGGGGGAGGGGGCTAGCGGCCCACCTTGCCCCCCATGATGGGCACCCTTTGATACAGTATTTCATAAATTAATTCAGTATCTCATAAATGTTGCTGGCTTGAATGGGGCATGGTTTCCCAAGCATCTTGAATTTGGCATTTTTCGAAAATACAACTATGGTTTCTTCCGAAATTCAACACAACATTTCTTCTAATCCTAACACTGTTTGGGTTATTAATCCTCAAAGTTCAATTTTCTGTAGTCTTCCGCGTGCTCGTAACTGAAAAAGGACGTCGCTTTCGACTTGGGTGTAATAATCTGCTTACTTTATACGTCCAACCCAAACACTGTAATAGGAATTATGAAATAACATACATATAATATAAACGGTATTTAAATATCTAAGTACAACATACAAAAATATTTGTGTGACAAGAGATGGAGAGTATATCCACCTTATAAATTAGCATAATATCACTGACTTGAGTACTCCTATGTTTACAGTAGATGTTATAGTCACTAGATGGCAGCATAAATCTGTTTGGAAATACTTGAAATTGGCTATGACATACGTAAACATAGTGTATTTTCTTCATTGTACAACAAATTAGTAAATTTGTTTCCCTGAAATGAATTATACTAGTGATATATTTATCTTTATTATTTCGCATAACATTGATCAAGTTAATACCAAACACAAGTCATTAATTGACTACTCCAATATTTTTTGTTAAAGGCTGTCAACGGGATTCATACTCCAGATCGATATTCATTTCGATCTATCAGCTGTGACGTACCACACGTCAGTACGGCTGTTTTTTTGCTACCTTCCTGCTCTTCATCCCGGGTTTTTTCTCTTGCCTCACTTCCGAGCACTGTACGTCAGACTAATCCAGCCAAGGGCGTCTAGTGCTACGAGTTTGGCACCTGAAACTACTCAACCTTGACGGCTATCCAAACGGGTCGTCTCACCTTACATTTTTCATCTCATAGCATCACATTATCGCTTTACTAGTTGGCACGGCTTTGTGCCCCTTCATCGGCTTCTCTGATGGCGGACCCTGGCTTAGTTTCTGGACAATCCTTAGAATGTCGTCACGATTTTTTACCGCCAGTTGTCCCTGGTCCCGCTGGTCACACTGCGAAAGTAGAGAAGCGGAAAGACCGCAAGGAGAGACATCGCCAAAACTCCGAATGCTCTACTGCTTCCGCAGCTTCTGGCACTTCAACTCGGACGAGGTCTCGATCACCTCAGAGTCGTACGAGTTTCGCTGCCAAGGTAAAACACTCACCACCAGCTAAGAAACAACACTTTGTTTCCGCCTCTGAATCGTCAGATATGGAAGCCGAAGGCACTTCAGCAGTACGCAAATCATCTGACCAAGTCATTATTTCATCCAACACTACTCCATCTCTGCACTCTTTTCTGCTCCAACATTACGATTCTAAGTTCTCTAACGAAAAACTCATCACCTTGCAATTACGCAAATATCTACCTAGCCTCCCACTTCACGAAGTTGTAAAAACACGCAATGGCTATATCTTCAAATCTCCCGATCCAAATTTCGCCACTACCATTCGCAACAAAGCATCATTTGAAATCTTCGGTAAACAATCAATCCTCACCAACCTCACATCTACCCGGCGTAAACAACCTCCTCCTCCGAAGCGACCTCCTATGCTATCTGTTGTTATTCGAGGCGTCGATCCTACCTATTCAGATGAGGAAATTACGGATGAATTACAATCTGAAGGGCACACAATTCACAAAATCATCCGCATTCGTAACAATAGCGGTGCCACCTACATGGTGCGTGTCCTTACACCATCCCAGGAAACTATTGACCGCCTGCTTACACAAGGTGCATATATCTATAAACGCAGACACCGCGTGGAACCTTCTCGGTCACCTGCGCCTATGCCACTCAGGTGTGAGAAATGTCAGGCGTACAACAGCCATTCAACGGCCCAATGTACAAACCCTGCTGTTTGTGGCTATTGCTCCGGTCCACACCAAACACGCCTCTGTCCAAATATGCAGCTCCCTCCTCAATGTTCTACGTGCAAAGATCAGCATCCTTCTTATAGTTACAAATGTAAAAGTAAACCTCTTCCTGACCAGGCACATCCAGAACTAGTGGCTCCCTTACGCACACAATCAACCTCAACAAACACAGATCAGCATGTTGATGATCCCGTGACAGTAGGCAAATTGTTGGAATTCCTTACACTTGCTCTTCAGAACATTCACCCCTTTCATAGACAGCACGTTCTCCAACAACTCACCTTAGCAGCAAAACAAACCTTTAACGTTTCTCTCTATGCTACTTATTCAAATAATTACGTTCATTTTCATACCATTCGATACGAAACTACAGTCTAACTTCATACATATTATGGATTTAAACTTTTTATTTCTCAATATCCGTTCACTCCCTAAAAACAAAGACCTTTTCCAGGCATTACTATTAGAAGAGCATATCACTGTATTTCTTCTAAACGAAACCTTTCTTAAAAAGTCCATCTCGTGCAGAATCCCTCGCTATGACTTGATCCGACATGACAATACCCTACCAACTCTTCGAGCTAACGGTGGAGCTGCCATTGGGTTTCGCAATAATCTGCCATACAGACATCACTCTTGTCCTCACCTGCAATTACCTGAATACGTCATCACCACCATTTATTTCAAGCCCATAGCAATTACGTTCGCTACAATCTATGTTCGACCTGGAAATCCCATTCCAACTGCCTTCTTTTCATATATATCAGACACGTACAAACATTTCATCATCCTTGCAGATATAAACCTCCATAGTCGATCGGCCCAGGAACGCACTCAGTTTTGTGACTTCATCACCACTCATACTACTGGCATACTACTTGCACTTCCTTCTCATACTCGACCAATCTCAAACACCACACCAGACATCGCACTTACTTCCAATACTTTAGCTACTCATTGCACTGTCACAGTCCTAGATTTGCTCGGTAGCGATCATGCTCCTATCAAACTGACCTATCATACGGGTCTTGCATGTCCATCACGTTTGCCTACCTCTCGAGTCACACCTCGATATGACAAGGCTGACTGGCTTAGCTATCGCACTTATATCTCTTCTACCATAGAACCCTACCAAGGCCCAGTAACTTCTGATGATCTTACTGAACAAATTGGCACTCTCACTACAGCAATCCAGCGTGCATCTACCCTCTATATCCCGCAATCTTCATCAGTTCCATATCGCCCTAAACTTCCACCCCATTATCTTGCTTTGGTTCGACGCTCTCGCCAATGCTATCGCGACTACCTTCGCACACATAATCCTGATGCACTTATACTTCATCACCAATTGCAGCGTACTGTCCGGAATTCTCTCCGCCTATAAACAACGCCAGTGGATTAAAACATGCAATAATCTAGCAGACACTTCACATCCAACAATCTATTGGAAACGTTTCAACGCTCTATGTGGCAAAACCTCAAAGACAACATATCCTCTCCTTGTGCATGACAAGCCGCTCCAATCAGATCTAGACATATCAAATGTCTTCGCCGACCATCTTCAAAGCATTTTTACACCATCAGTTTCCAATCATACCTACCGCACTCATCATACTGCTCAAATCAACACTGATTCACCTCAATTACAGCCTAACATCACTCACACTCTTCCGCAACATGTCCTCACTGTTCCCATTACACCTCATGAAATCACCGCTGTACTACGCCGCAAGAGAAACACCGCTCCAGGATTCGATGGCGTTACTTATAGACATATTAAAGAATGTCCATTTGCTCTTCTATCACTACTTGCTCTTATATATACCTTTATTCTCCGCACAGGACTGTTTCCCACTGACTGGAAGGTTTCGAAAACACTCATGTTTCTCAAACCTAAAAAGCCACCATCCGATGTTTCATCTTATAGGCCAATACAACTCACCTCCACTTTCAGTAAAATTTTCGAACGGATCCTGGTTAAAAGATTACACCCATACTTAAACGATCATAATATCATTCCACCACATCAAGCTGGCTTTCGGCCCTCATATTCAATTAACGACCAACTCCTTCGTCTTACGTCACTTATCACCAATCATTATAACTCTATTCAGCCATCTTGTCTTGTTCTCTTCGACCTCGAAAAGGCGTTTGATAAAGTTTGGCACCTAGGACTCATCTATAAACTTACCAAATTACGACTTCCTGTTGCATATATCCGGCTTATCTTTCATTTTCTTACCTGCCGTCTTGCCTATGTTGCCATCAACGATCAGCTGTCACACCCGATCTTCTTGTTATCAGGTGTTCCACAGGGTTCAGCATTATCACCACTCCTCTATCTGCTTTTTGTCGCAGACTTTCCTGACCTACCTCCGAATGTCTCTTTATTCCAATACGCCGATGATACTGCATTTCTTGCCCTCTGTCGCACTATGGCACAAATCAATCTTACTCTTCAGGAAGCAATTAATCGTTTCACGGACTGGTGCCACACTTGGCAACTGACCATCAATGCCGCCAAGACACAAGCCATCGTTTTCATTCCACCCCGAAAACGTACGAAGGTCCATCGAAATCCTACCAAGCTATCCATACAAGTCAATGACGTACCGTTACATCCTGGCAAAACAGTTACCTATCTAGGCATCACATTCGACCACCACCTCACCTGGACACCACATCTCAATTCAGTCAAGGCAAAAGCATATAATAGACTTAATCTTCTGAAACGTTTAACAGGTACCACATGGGGTCTCTCTTCGAATCTTGTTCTTAATACTTACAAAGTCTTTCTTAGATCAGTACTGACATATGGTTTTCCCGCCTGGATCTCTGCACCAACCTCATATTACGAAAAACTTGCCATTCTGGAACGCCATGCATTTAGAATTGCCTTTCGCATCTCATTGCCTAGTCCTACACAAGACCTCTATTCTCGTATTTCTTTTCCTATTCTCAAGTATCACCTAGAAGCTTTACGCTGCAAGTTCATTACCGACCGCTTCACTCATCACCAGCCACTTCTTTTTGATACCATTCATTATCTTACACTCCATCCCTACCGAGCACGCTATACTTATACACCTCTACATTTACTCTTCACGCTATATCATTACACATTGCCTCCTAATCATCCAGCTCATATGCTCATAGAGGACTTTTGCATTCATGCTCATCTACCTCATATATTTCCATCTTATATCGCACAGTGATTTCCTCTGTTACTAACAGGGCTTCCCCATGTCTCCATCAGCCTAGAGCCGCCCCTAGGCAGAAGTTAACTGCATTCGTTTACTTAACACCTTCCTAGTGTTGTGACGTGTTTGCACCTCATGTCATCTATCATGCTCATAACATATTTTCCTCACCGAATAAATAGAATCTTAACGCTTTTTTTTTCTTCACTTTGCTTCACTCATTGTTTTGTCCTTTCCATCACCATGCATTTTTCAACTTTGTCCGTCATTACCTTCTTATACCTTGCTTACATTATGTGTTATTATTTTTTTTTTTGTATTGTACTATAATATTTGTATTGTATTTGTAATATATCTATGTTCCCAAATTCCTTCCACTACCGATGTCATAATGATTATGATCGCAAAGATCATAATGTCCATGTCATTTTGATTTAATAAATAAATAAATTAAATAACTGTATATAATGCAAACTATAACCCAGTCCTCTAGCCTCCCTTAGACCATCCAGAAATAACCCATGCAACAAACTTTCCTTTAACTTCCCATCCCTGAAAGAGGGCGTACCCCTCTTAGAGGTAGCTAGCTTTCAAGCTAGCATTAAGGAAAAAAAAAAAAAAAAAAACGGGATTCTAATATTTTTACAGTTTTTATTTTACGAGGTATAATTTTATACCTTTATATTTTTTGTACGTGTAAGTACGGAAGCACTTGCTTCATTGTACTTGCACTAAAAAGATAAGAAAAAACTATATACGGTACGGACGGAGTCATTCTAAGCTTGATGATAAATCATTTCCAGATAGAAATTAATGCTAGGATAAAGGAAAGACTCCAGAACAGAGTAATATACTAGCCAATAAATCTTATGCATGCAAACAAAATTAAGTTTAAATCCTTAGCAGTAGTTTTCGCAATAATAATAATTTGATGGTAAAAGAACACGATAGTGCACAATAACCAAGCTATGTGTTCGGATGAGGCAAAATGAGTTATGTGCCGTTATCAAGCTCTCCACTGCGACCGTACCAAGACGAGAACACTCAGTATGATTAATATATTAGTGGCGGTTCCAGGGGTGTAGCCACGGGGGGCCCGGCCCCCACAAACAATTTCCTGCCCCCCCCCCAAATGACCAAAATGACCAACTTTTAAAACATCATTGTAACATTAGCTCGCTTCAGTCACTTTAAAATAACAACGTTTACATATAATCAATAATTTACGGTAAAATAATATGGAAAAATACTATTTTACCATACTAATCGAAAAAAAAAGTACGGTATCTGCTCCTTATACCTATCGGAAAACAGTATGGTTTAATTTTTTTTTTTTTTTTTTTTACAGCAGATTACACAATTTGTTGCGATTTATATTTGACACTTTGAAGACAAACGTTTCAACAAGGTACTGTAAATACTACCATAAAACGATGGTACTAAACTGATTTGTAAGTAGGTCTGCATCACATTTTTTATATGCTGTAACTAGTAGCCTATTTTTGTAAAAAAAAAAACATATTTATATCAGATGAAAAATTTGGTGAAAAACAGCGTTTTCAGTATTGATTTCAATTAATCGGTAATTTTCAATTATTTTTACATGTCACCATCCCCCTTAGGAGTACTAATGGGGACTGAATTTGGATTTAAACGGCATCAGAAGTGGCACTGTTCATATCAGCCACTCCGAAAACTATGATTCGACATTAATATTGGTCATTTTCGATCATTTTTGTATATCTTCCCCTTCTCTTCAAAGTGCACCTTCAAAGTGAAGGTATAAAAAACATTCCAGACCCGAACCTCATCTACGTTGAAAATTTAATCGAAATCAATCGGGTGGCTCAAGAATTGCTACAAATGTAGTCATTTCATTATATATATTCAGGGTGAAATATATATATATATATATATATATATATATATATATATATATATATATATATATATATATATATATATATATATATATATACAGGGTGAACGGTAACTACGTGGACAAATTTGGGCGGGTGATAGTACATCTAACAAGAAGCCAAAAAAAAAAAAATCCTAGTGAACATGGGGCAAATTCCGTCTCGTTTAGGAGTGACAAAGTATCGAAAGCGTGAGAACATGAACTTCAGAGGCCAACAGCTTAAAAACAATACATCATAGAGAGTGCGGTTAAAAACGTCACTTAGAAAGTCATACGTACTCTTGTTGAAAAATGCATGTTTGGAAACGCAGCTATGCGTACGCACGGGATTCCCCAAAGGAACGGAGGGATTCCCGAACATACTTTAAAGGAAAGAAGTGTCACACGTTGTTAATCCCGTGCGCACACGTAGCTGCGTTTTCAAATATGCATTTTTCAATAGAGTAGGTATGACTTTCTAAGTGACGTTTTTAACCGCACTCTCCACGATGTATTGTTTTTAAGCTGTTGGCCTCTGAAGTTCATGTCCCCACGCTTTCAACACTCTGTCATTCCTAAAAAGGACGGAATTTCCCCCATGTTCACTAGGATTTTTTTTTTTGCTTTTTTAAAGATGTACTATCACCCGTCCAAGTTCGTCAACATAGTTACCGTTCACCCTGTATATATAGATATATAGATAGATAAATAAATAATTACATTATTTCGGAAAGTTGCGAACTATAGCCTATATAAATTCAATAATACAGAAGTTATTCGAAGACGCACTAGACATCAGCATGACTGGTGAAGAACCCTGTGTGTATTACAATACAATAAAACTCTGTTTTGCGAGTATCGCAGCATTGCATTTACGTCACACGATTTTCTGTAGTTAGTTGTTAGTGATCGTAACCACCGTTTTAAATTTCCTTCGCGTTCCCACTTCTTTCGCTATTTCTGAGAATGTTATTTAAAACTACTGATTCGAATCATTACCCATTCTTTTCTTCGAAGAAGTTTCGCATGTGAAACAGCAAAAACTTTTTTTTTTTTTTTTTTGTGAAATGTTTTCCGAGACGGAACAATGCACGATTTGCAGACCTAAAGATATTAAAAATCTAATTCGTCGGATATTAATGTCGTACTACTTTTTTATTATTATTTTGGATTTGAATATTTCTGAAGAAATCGAGTTTATTCGCATTCTCGCACTGATTTAGGAAAAAAAAGAATTTGTAAAGTGGTAAACTGAAGTCCGAAGTCCAAAGAAGATGCTCGAAAGCTTGTTTACAAACGAGATGTTCCTGTTTCTTCACGTGTGCAGCCACTTTGAATCTATGGTCAGGGCCGGCGCGAGGGGGGGTCAAGCTGTGCCACCGCCCAGGGCGGCAAGTCTGATGGGCGCAAAATTTGAAAAAGAAAAGAATACAGGGGCGGCAAAATTTGAGAAAGAAAATAATAAAAGGGCGGCATGTGAAAGTACCGCCCAGGTCGGCAAAACTTCTAGTGCCGGCCCTGTCTATGGTCGACGAGGAACAGAACTCTGCATCGTTCACATTGGCGAACCTCAAATGCACGAAGCATCCTCGATCTCGGAAGAAGAGGTAGATGTTATTCCTGTTTTAACTGCATCTTCCGCAGTACTTTCTCCATGCCAATTACCAGCGACCTAAAATGATGGATGCGATCTCCTTGGGGAAACGACAGTAGTTTTGAAGAATTAGGATTGGTTAATTAAACAACCTTATGGGGATAAAAAGGTTATTACGAGTCTATCATTTTCTAATACTTTGATTTGTTGGCGAAAAACGCTATACTAAATATATTCACAATAATATTAGCATTTTGTAATAAAAAGTTCTACTATTAAAAATAGTTTTTTATTGTAATAACCCCTAAAATAATCAAAGTAATGAAAAAACAAAGATCAAAAAGTGTTACGTAACAAAGAGGAGAGGTTCGGCCTTGCGTTACGAAATGTGACAAGCAGGAGGGAGGGGGTAAAACTTGGTCAAAAATAGCGTTACGTAATATGTGGACGGCCCCTAGAACAGGAAATGAGACATGGATGTTAATAAAATATTTTTTGTCACAAATAATAATAAATTATTTTTGTCAGGAAATCTTAAAGAAAATAAGTGAAATTCGAAAGAAAATCAGCCTTATGTAGATAGGTTCTGTGTGCAAGGGCTTACACTAAAATAGTTATGCACAAAGGTATAACGTTTGGTCCGGGACAGTAATTATTGGCTAAACATAATAAAAACTACCTGAAATACAATTTATGGACAAAAAGCAAATAATAATAATAATAATAATAATAATAATAATAATAATAATAATAATAATAATAATAATAATAATAATAATAATAATAATAATAAGCTAGAAACCAGTGTTTTTAGTTTCCCGGAAGGAAACAAAAATTTGCCGTTTTTTTTCAGGCTCAAAAACACTAGCTGCAACATAATTTCTTTTGCTTTGTAGCTGGCCCCCCCTCAAAAACGACGGGCCCCCCCTACATAAACCTGCTGGCTACACCCCTGGGCGGTTCGTGGTCTGTAGAAGCACCGGTTGCAATATCAAAGGTATGTAGTGGTCTGTAGAAGCACCGGTTGCAATATCAAAGGTATGTAGGTACGCGCAAGTGTTCCCCGCCCCAAAGCGTTCTTGAGTCTTATCCATAATAAATTTAGGAAATATGAAGAGGAAAGTCTTTTCAAGATCTATTTGTACATTTGTTGATTAAAGTATACCTTCTACGTTCTACTATTGATTTAATATATTTCCCCCTTTGTTTCAAACAACCATTATTAGTGTATGTTTATACACTATTTATGTACAAAACTTCTATACTCACGTTATTTAAAAAGGGATAAATGCTGTATCCCGTGAATGATTGCGCAAAACAAAAAGAAGAAAATTGCATATACTCATACACAGTGGTCGAAGTTTGACGGTATGCCATACCTCCTCTGGGTTTCCGGTGATGAAAGCATATCGCCTCTGGTTTTTCAATGATCAAGACATACCATCACTGGAGAGTAGATGATAAATACCTTTAATAAATCCATTTTTATATACAGTAATTGTCGAATAGCTTTGCATGTAAAAAAAATTTATTTCTTATGTAGAAATAATTTCTAAGTTCAGAACACCGACATTTTTGTTATCTTTTTCCTACTTCTTGTTTCAAAAAATTAGGTGTCTACATAGAAGTTAATCTAGGCCTCTTACGATCTTATGGTACAATTTGTACCAATTTTGCACAAACGTCCAGTCCACCGAGTAGAATATATCAGATTTTTTTTTAGATCTCTGCGTTAGCACAGGGGGGCCCAGAGTGGCAAAAAGGTAAAAAAAAAAAAAAAAAGGTATTTTTACCTAGAAATCCCTTTTTTTCGCTATTATCACGCCTCACATACACGATGGAGACGTGTGAATAATACCGTTTGAAAAGCAATTCTATTCTGAAGAGAATGGTGGCGATCTATGATCCTAGGGTAATTAGGGATATCTCAGGAAATTTTTACCCAAGATCCTTTTCTATAGGCGAATCTGGGATATTGTGTGTATATTTATTTCTGGCGGGCTTACTTTTGCACCTAGAAGATTGAAATTTTGCACATTCATTCATTCCACCGACTGTTATTTATGAGATTTTTTTTTTTTTAGATCTCTCCGTTGAAACAGGGATGTCAGAAGGGGAAAAATTTTTCAAAAGGGATACTTTAACCAAGAAATCCCTTTCTTTGTAATTTCTCCGCTTCAGATACATGATGAAGACATGTGAATAATACCATTTGAAAGACAGTTCTATTCTACATAGAATGATGGACGAACTATGACTCCAGGAAATTTGGTACACACATTTAGTTTACCGAATAGTATTTAACAGACTTTTTTCAGATCTCTACGTTCACACAGCGCCGTTCCAGAGAAGCCCAAAGTGTGATACGCAGGTGTGGGGCATATATGTGCTACCATTTGAAGGCCTGTTCTATTCTGAAGAGAATGAGGTATTAACCATGATCCTAGGATAAATAGTGAAGTTGCTGTAGCTGCTTGATTGAAAATCTAAAAAAATACCCTAAAAACGTAAGATCTAAAAAGGGGTAGTTTATATGTTGATGTGCCATATTGAATTATTTCTTTATTATATATATATGTGTCTTCTTGCCTTAATGTATATAATTGTCATATTTTGAGCATGGGCAGATTTAGGGATTATCTGCTGTGGGGGGCAGATCTTCCGTGAGGGCAACATACCCTCAGTGTATTTCAATATTTAGTTAACCGGTATGTCAAGTCAAAATCGTAATAAAATATACCGCCTCTGTTTGTTTTTTTTCACTTCGAACACTTCATACACGCTGTTAAACAACATTATTTAATCAAATACACTATACGTGAATTAAAAATGCAAGGTGTTTCTTCGTTCTTTTGAAGCTTCAAATGAGGGGCCGAGGTGGCTCAGTGGTAGAGCGTTCACCTCTGATGCTTGGGGTCCCAGCCCCTGACAAGTGAACTTTGTGGTAAACAAAGAGCGTGTGCTTGGCTTTTCCCGTTTCCTCCCACTGTCTTTATTGCACAATTTCATTCATTACTCATCATCACCTCTCCTTTAGCCTAACCGGCATAAGCGTGGGACATAACTGCATAAGCGTGGAACACTATTTTCTCACATTTCTCCTTAATCTTTATCTTGATTTCAGGTAGTAGCCCACTAATATGTGTATTAAACGAGTTCAGAATGTGTTGCCTAAGTCTGCTGCCATATGTTCTAGCATTTGAGTAATTTTTGGTTCGACTGTATTGTTATTTGCTGAATGGTGTTTCGTGAGGAGTGGTCGGATTTGCCGCGTTGTGTGGTGGTGTGTGCTCTACATCTGGGTTGCAAGAAAATGTTGAATAAATGTACACCTTTAGTTAAAAAGTATTATGAACTGTACTTAGCTGTAGGGTTGAAGACTAGGGTAAATCTTGGGTCCCCCACATATGTTGCACTACGTATTCCAGGAATTTGAGAAACTGGCTACAAGGTAAACGTAGTTCTATGAAATTTACTCTTTCTATAATTTGGCTTGAATAAATAGATTATGTACTGACTGTTACTTTTGCTTGACAGATGTAAAGGACTTTTGCTCTTAACACGAGATTCAGTATCCTAATTTAAAGTGAGCTATTCGACCAGTTCCCTACATTGAAGATCTTCCAGTGGCTAAAGCTCCAGAATATTACACTTTTGATTCAGACGATGATACCTCAGACGTTCCAAGCAAGGGGGAAAGTGTAGTCTTTCACCCATCTGCATCCAAGTCAACGTCACCTTATTTGATCACACAAGAAGAGCTTAACCATCTTATATGAGACTTAAGACTTTTTACAAACAAAGCGGAAGTGTTGGGCTCCAGGCTTCGAGATTGGAATCTCTTAGCTTAAGATATTAAGATCAATTTGTTTATAAAACCACAGTCATTTTGAGGACTACTATATTGAAAACGGAGGCATTGTTTATAGAGGCTTATTTCAGTCTTTGGATCATGAACATAATCCCACCAAGTGGCACTTATTGACAGCTCGAAACTAAGTCTGAAGACAGTGCTTCTCCATATTGGAATATTAATCCATCTGTTTCTGTAGCATACGCGGCTCATACAAAGGACGTATGAAGTTATGAATGCAATATTGAACTTCATTAAATATAAACAATTCAAATGGCATGTGTTCAAATGGGAGGGACTTGAAGTTATTGGTATTCTCACAGGAATGCAACAGAGATACCCAAGTTTTTTTTTTTTTTATGTGAGTGGAACAGCCATGACAAAGTAAATCACTACGTCAATAAACAATGGCCGCAGAGACAAGATTTCATTCCTAGCACCAGGAACATATCTAATAAACCAATTGTAAACCCTCAAGATATATTTTTGCCACCATTAGATATTAACCAATTGTTGTTGACGATTTTTGCTAAAGCAGTAGATAGAAAAGGTATTGATTGCTTAAGGGGAAATCCCCGAACTTAAGAATGAGTATTTGTTGGTCCACAGATCTACAAGTGAAACAGTCATGCAGGATGAAGACTTTGAAACTAAACTCTCTGAAATTGGGAGATTAACTTGGCTGTCATTTAAATCGATATGTTCAGGTTTTCTTGCAAATGAAAATCTGACAATTATGAAGCAATTATGAGTGACATGATACAGAGTATTCAACTCATGGGATGCAACATATCATTAAAATTACCCTTTTTGCACTGACATCTTGACATTTCCCCTCAAAACTTCGTAGTAAGTGATGAACACGAAGAACGATTTCATCAGGACATTGTCACATTTGAAAAAGGTTACAGTGGAAAATGCACTGAAAGTATCTCGCTGAATATTGCTGGTCTATCGTCAGAGAGATTCTAGAAGGTGTCTACAAGCGCAAGCGACCATAGAAAGTGTTTTAAAGAGTAAGTCAACAAAATTTAATCTTACTATAATACGCCCTCCCAACCTACATTAGATAGTAAATATATGTAAATGTGTAAATTTCGTATAATGTGTTGTGGCTGCCCAACAAAAACGTGACGTGATGGAACATTTTGGTTTCCACCAATGAATTCAGCACCTTTCATTTAGTTAAAATCACGTAATTTCATTTGAAGGACAGAAAAAAGTTTAAATTTGCTGTAGAGTGTTACTTAACTAGGTGCAGTGGGAAGAAATATCATAACAAGCCCCGTCGACTGCACTTATACTTCAGTTTTTCATTAGACATACTTCCTGGTGTTCCCTGTTGGAATCTCCTGATTTCATAGCTGGTAGCATGACAATACGAAAAAAAGGAAAACATCTTGTTTGAAAGAGAACCGAAACTAAACAGTTCTTGAAGCAGTAAACATTTTAAAAACTTGACCAAGATGAGCACAAAATTAAAATAGGGAATTATTTCATATTTTGGCAATTCCTCTCTTTTAATCATAATGAATATTTATTTAGGACCACAAACGCCAGCAGGATTTTTCCCCACCCGCAAGCTGGGGGAGGGAAAAGAACGATACAAAAAGAAGCATCGAATATACACACCTTGATGCAATTTTCTTCATGTAATCAGTGGTAAAAGTGGATCTGAAAAAGTAGGGGGATTAATGACGTCACACGGTCCTCTGTGCATATCTTTGCCCATAGTAATTTTTTAGAAAGTGTAGTGACGCGATAGATTTTTAAAAGTGGGTTTCGGACATATCCCCGCGTTCGCCCTCACTTTTGCCTCTGCATGGAATACAATAATTATTGACGCAAATTCCATAACTCTATTAACTATATAGGAAATATATTAATTACAGTAGTGAGTGAGTAAGCAAATCTAAAATGTTTGAGCATGTATTTCGGAGAACCGAATCCCTTTCAAAAATCCAGGGGGCCATTGTCCCTTGTTGTCAGTGTCTATGTTAAGACTTTACTATAAAACCACCGTAATATATAATCTCGCTTATTTCAATCAGAAAAAAAATATCTGTGGGTAAGTACACCATGTCATGCTTGCTTGCATTGTTGGTCCTAAAGTTACGCCGTGGCTTTTCTTTTTTTATTTCATTTATTGTATTTTATTTAATTTTATTTTTACTACTACTTCTATCCAGAAACTTTTGTCCAGGAACAGCATCAGAAGGGGCTGGACTGGATAGCAATTTGATTTTCTTAGCTTCGGGGGGAACGCTATCCAACTTTGAAGTTCAGTATTATGACTGTAAAAACACTACTACCACCAGACGCGAATTTGTTCTTTGCGAGTTTATGTTTTGTGAATAACTTTTTCCTTCCCCCTCTTGTATCTCACTCACCCAATCAATTGAGTCAAGCGCTGCCAAGCGAAGGAATTCGTAACTATTACAGAAGCTGACTACTAGAAACCTGCATGGGCCGGGCGCGGCCCGAGGCTTGGGCGGGCCGACTCTGTTATTTCTTTGGGCCGGGCCGGTCTTGGGCGGGCCGACACTGATTTCTCTTCAGGTCGGACCGGGCTGGGGCCGATTAGTTGCAATTCTTTAATAATTATTAACTTTCGTTAAACGATAATTGGAATAAAGTCAAACGTTGAAGAAGTGTGTCCGTGAAAAATGTTACAAAGAATGCAATAGCTATTTACAGTTTTTGTTGCTTAGCGGCTCCACTTTCACTATAGAGGATTGGAGGCATTGCGCGGTAAATTGAGCTCTGATCTTGACCTTCACTGAACGCAAAATATGACAAGAAGAGCTGGGAAAGTTTTGCCTGTCGCTAAACAATATTGCAATCTTCATTTATGCTAAAAATCAATTAAGTTAGATTTTTCTTACAGGAAATGGAGATTTTGTTCTCTCGATGACAGGCAAAGTTCTAGGAGGCAATGGTACTATTCGGTAGGCAAGCGTCAGGTTGTGAACCAGAGTTTAGAAAATGTTTCTGAGGGTTAGGTCAAATTAGTACTAAATTTTGAAAAAGATTGGGGCTCGAGCTGAATTTTTTAAAAATTTATCGAGTATTAGATAGTCTTTCTACATGAATGCGAGCTTACTATCCATTTCATAAAGATAGGCCCCTGACTTCGCGGTGCTGCCGTGACGTCCAGTCAAAACTTATATTTCATTGTCGTACCTCGTTGGAATTGCTGGAATGTTGTCTTTTCAATACTTAAGACATAAAAATTTTCTTTGTACTATGTAGTGAGAAAAAATTAAAAATTAATGAAAACGTGCGTATTTTTTCGTACTTTTTGGTAGATCAATGTTTATAGAGCTATATCTCGGAAAAGAGATAACGTGAAACAATTTTCTGTGTACAATATGTAGACGCATCCATTAACTATAAGTTGTGAAAAGTTCAATTTTCATCACTTGATATTTTTTGTGTAATTAAAACAAATGTACGACGCTCTGATCTCCTTTACCATGGTAGGTAGAGAAACGAACAAAACACTGTTCGAAAATTTGGAAGTTTAGTGTTCCAAATATTTGGAACTATTAACAAAAAAGGGTTTAGTTGATAGAGTATTTATTTTTTAAAAAAAAATGTTTACTTCAACATATTCTCTGCGTTAAGCGGTGAGCCATGTTGCAGCCCAATCTTTAAATTCCCCGCGCTTATATGAAGAAACAGAATACAGTAAATGGAAGTGCGGCAACGCTGTCGTGCAGTGTTGTCGCGTTCAGGAAGCTTGTAGCGCGAACCCTACTTCATAAGAATGTAATAGGAAAAGTATTTCTTATAACCTTTCACATCATAAAAATATTAATGCATGTACACTCATGTCCAAAATTATTGTCGCATGTCTATAAATATGTTATTGTAGGAATATAATTTGATAACGAATTCGCCTGGTATTTCTTATAATGTTAGTAGGTGTATAATCGGCAAAGACATGTAGGCTATGTGGAAAATTTCATGTCAAAAGAGCAGTAAATAAGAACAATAAAACGAAACTAAAATTTTCTTATCCATTTAGCAACATTTTGTTTTACTCATGCTAATTTTCGTATTCTTTTCCTATGAAATTTACCACAAATATACATTTCCCGACTCTACATATAGTATCAGTATTAAAAGTACCCTGCAAAATCATTATCAAATTATATTCTTACAAGAAGACAGATATAGGTATGCGACAATAATTTTGGACATGAGTGTACACATCTCAATGTAATCGAAATAAAACGTTGAAGTAAGACATCCAAAAACTCATCTCTTACTTCATTCACTTTCGTCATGGCTTTGTTGACTCATCGCTGCTCCTGCTATCTTCCCTAATATTTATAAACAATGGCTCCATTTCTACCTCAAGATCTATCAGTATACACACTCTCCAGCTTACGAACATGTTAAAGTTTAAAAAGAAATGTAGCCTTGGCAATCACGTGTTCACCCAAGTTCTGCGATCAATTCTCCTGCCGAATGTACAGTAACACAGAATGGGTCCTTTGTTTTCTTTCAACGAAAGAAAACAATGCAATGAGTAGGTGAGGAGAGCTATATTTGCGTCTAATCACGTCGCATTAATTAAGTCTTCAACACTTCCCTTCGGTTCGTAGGCGTCAAAAACTTACACACGCACTCATATCATATGGGTTCATTGCAATGAGACGGACGAATGGGCATTTATATTTTCGTGAGTATATCTTGTGCTTTTTGATTTAAAAAAATGGATATTCCTTCACGAGCGGCGGTTTTACAAAAAGAAGAGGCAAAATGTTTAGCGATAATGAAATTGCAGAACTGATGAATGACTCCGACTCAGACGGTTATGAATTAGTAATTGATAATGACATTGATTATTCTGTGCTCAGTGGCGTATCCGGGAGTGAACAAGATAGTAACTCTGTTTCAAGTAAACCTGAAGCTGCGCCGAAAAAAAAAAATGTGTCATTCCTATTCAAAGGCAGATTCTAATGTAGCTTGGAGCTCTTAGATCTGAAAACAGATTTTCTGTGAAGTGTAAACTCAGTATTACATATCAACTAAGGTTGTATCATATAATAAACTTTGTGCGTGTTTTTGTTTCTGTGCAAGTGTATTTTGTACTGGGTGCAATAAGTGAAGAACTACAAAAAACAACAAATTTTCGAGGACCATCACATGCAAATCCATACAAGATAAGAGTTCGCTTTTCTAATTTTGAATACTTGGTACATTTACTGTATATCCTGTTAATTTCTAAGAAATTGGTTTAAAATCTGTGGAGACATTACATTTTAAAAATATCTCTAAACAGTGCCGGACAGTGTGCGTGACAAGTTTAAATACCCGTCCGGCTGAGAGTGTAAACGCGTTAGGAAAATGTGGCAACGTAGCACTCCGTATAAACTGCGATAGCGAAGGGCGCAAAGCAGAGAAAATCATAATGTCATATTTGTGATTGTTTATCTTTTAAAACAAGTCAAAAGAGTTTGGTTGAAAAAGCTACTTTAAGATCTTTCTAAAAGTTTTTTTTAGATTGTTAATACACCGCAGCAATTCAGAGATAATGATGTCTCACTTTTTGCTGAATAACAAGAAAATTACTGCGTATTGAATAATGAAATTTTCAGAACTAGCAGGTAATATATGCATCTACATATCGTGCACAGGAAATTATTTCATGTTATCTCCTTTCCGAGATATAGTCCTATAAACATTGATTTACCAAAAAAGTACGAAAAAATACGCACTTTTTCATTAATTTCTATTTTTTTCTCATTATACAGTACAAAGAAAATTTGTATGTCTTAAGTATTGAAAAGACAACATTCCAACAATTCCAACGAGGTACGACAATCCAGTATAAGTTTTGAGTGAACGTCACAGCTGTACCTCGAAGTCAGGGGCCTATCTTTATGAAATGGATATTAGTTCTCATTCTTGCGTGTCTACTATAATAGTGAGTCACTCACTCGGAGCAGTGAACACTCCCTTGGTCTAGTGACTAGCACACCTGCCTCATGTGCCCGTGGTCCCGGGTTCGATTCCCGATGGGGGTAGTGTTGAACAATAAAAGTGGTTCGGATCGCACTATAATCAATAAGTCCACGTCTACTTTAGTCATCCAGGCATAAATGTGGGACGCTAAACTCAAAACCTAACTCACTCACTCAGAGCAGTGTTGGAGAAATATTTAATAATAGCTACATGCTATGACAGGGGCGGATCCAGGGGGGTGCGATCGGGGTGATCGTCCCCCCCCCAGAAGAGGAAACTTTCTTATTTTATATATAAATAAACCCATCCATAAAAAGTTTGGAGCTCTTAAATGTAGGTCTAAGTAGCAGTATTACTACCGACCTCCCCCCCCAGAAGTCCGTCCTGGATGCGCCCCTGTGCTATTATTGGGTAAAACTTAAATAAAATATAATTTATATCCGTGAGAATTTTCAATTTCTCTACAATAAAGACAATTACCGTACCAGAACTTGAGAAAAGTAACTTCTAACTCTACACGATAAAAATTATTACCCAAGCCATTGTAAAAGGATAGCCTACTCTAAATTTTCATCTATGGTATTTATAAAACATATATTCTAAACCTTAATTCAGTATATTACTTAAACAACACATAACTTCATAAATAGGAGAGTAAGAAATCTTACCTTCCTTATTGGCTTCTTATCTCCTACGAAATAAACAGTTTTCTTGCATGTGTAGAAGATTGATCCGTTCCTCTACGAGAAGGTTTGTCACTTGCGGAATGATGTCCTTCTTTGATCCACATGGCAGCATACTTTGTAGCCGGAAAATCTTCCAAAGAGGGACAATTAATAGAGATGAACATTAGTGACGACAAAGTTTCTATATACATTCTTTTCCTTAATTTCGTTAAGATAAGGTTCATCTGACTAAAGCTACGCTCACACTCTACTGACGAGACAGGTACAACGTCAATTCTTCACATCAACTCTTTCAACAAAGCACTAACCGACAATATATCCTCTTTTTTTTGCATGACCTGAAGTCTTTTATAACTAACCACGAAGAATTGCTACTATCACATAGGCCCATTTTCAGAAAATTACATAGAATTTGTATTTGTTCATCACCAAATAAGATTAATTCGTTCTCATTGCTTGGCCCCTTCTTTTGGTTCAACACTTCACAAGTTTTTATGAAGTTGTTGGAGTCACTGAATCGCGCAATAATATTATCAACAAGTCCCTGCAGTAACTGTTTCCGAAACGATACAAAATTATGTATTTCAGTGACTGAGGGACATTTAATTTCCAAGGCCTTAAACGTCATTTTTGCTTCGTATTCCTGTTTGGCAGATTTAAGATATGGCCCAGGTAAATTTTTAATTGCACTTAGGGCACGAATGGTATGCTGAACTTCAGAATTTACAGTAATTGTGTTTGATGACCTCATTTGTATGTATAATGATAATTGTTTGATACTATCTAAGATGTCTTTGAACAAACAAACCTGCTTGACAACAGACCATTTTGATATTACTTCATACATTCCATGAAACTTGTCTTCAGCTTTTGACAAATATGTATCATCCGTACTACATTCATTAAGAAAGTGAATAAGAGCAGAATAATCTCTCAATACAACGTGACGATAGAACAGTACGAGGCTTCCCACCGAATATCAAAACTAAGACCAACTTTTTGTAATTCAAAATGAAGTTTCTCTACAACAATGTCTAAATGCCGTTGTTTCTTTGGACTTGCTGAGAAAAGATGTATAATGAATCCATAAAGGACTTAAAATGAAGAGAAGTTGATTGTCCGTTCATTACGTCATGAATGAGAGCTCTAATTTGTGATTTAGGCAGTGTATTACAATTATATTTGAATTAAATCTGTTCTTGAGAATTGATGTAGCGCCCTTATAGTGTCCCTGAAGATTTGCTGCACTATCAGAAACAAAAGCAACTAACTGTTTTTTTTAAAGTTTTTTTAAAAACATTTCTTCAGAAAGTCCTTCTTGCTCTAAGCACAAAATGATAGCATCTGCTATTGAATTATCTATAAGAGAGGATAGTTCCAATATATATCGAATATATTGAATGCTTCCCGTCAGAGTACAAACATTCATTATTAGACAAGATTTATTCGAAATTGTAGTACTTTCGTCTACTAAAATGCTAAAAATAATGCATGAGCGTACAATATGGTTAATTAAAGTTTCCTGCATTTTCTTTAGCTGTGAAATTAATTATATTTGCGCTAGAATGTTCTCAATGTAGCATTTGTCCCATATTAGCCCCGTTAAGGCGTTGCAAAGTGCACACATCTTTAAAGAATTTAAAATAAAAGATTCATTTCACTTACACAACAAATAGACAGTGCGGAAATTATGTGAAGTCACTTCCACATTCGATTTATTTTGCTCCTCCCACAGACATACTTTTAGATGACGATGATTTTTGCGTATCCCTTTGTCTCTTTTCCATAACTCTCTCACAATCTATGTGATAGATTTCGAATGGTCTGATATTTTATTATTTAATTTTTTACTGTTTTTGCAACAACTCCGTTCAGAAATGCAAATTCCACTCGCGTATTGCTGTTCTTGAGAACTCCGAGTTCTTGCACATCATTACAATACAAACAAATCACTTCTCCACTATGTTTTGCACTCAACCAGAGTTAATTTTGCTTCCATTTTTCAAATCTTTGCTTTTCAACATAACCACCAATAACTGTACAAGTTTCTTTGTATATTCACTTAAATTAACACTTTCTGAATTTTCTGAATTAATCGCACACTCATCACCTTGGGTTGGTATAGCCACACTTTTCGCTTCCGTTTTCCGATTACTACTTTCTGAATTATTTGAAAAATGGATTTTGCTTTTTTTGTCGAAACAATCTAACATTGTTTTTTTGACGCTTCATGTTTTCCGAGCAGTGACACTATAACTTCGAAACGCTTAATGCTCCTACGGGTCCGACAACAATACTTCTTTACAAGCTAATCGGAGATGCAGGGCCGGATTTAGCATTTTTGCGCCCCTAGGCCCAATAATTTTTTCCGCCCCCTAGTCTTGTTAAAGTTACTTTTCTAAAAACCTTTATTAAAAAATTATATCAGGCCTATATGTTAATTGCTTAAACACCACTCCACAGTGGCAATACGATGCGTACCGCTCGACGACATTCCTACAGCCAGTTCTCCCGTGTTTGTAACGAAGTTGATGCATAATGTTAAAAAATAGTTTAACTTTAAGAACAATTATTTGTTCCAATGAACTTGAAAATCAGAATGCTTTATTAGCCTGATTTTTTAATCAATTCAAAAAATATGTTAAGTTATGACTATTTATTTTTATTTCTAGATATTTTTTTAATTTTTTTTTCTCTCGGCCGTGCGCCTCCTGGGTGCTTGCGCCCATAGGCCCGGGCCTATTGGGAAATCCGGCCCTGCGGAGATGGCTATGAATCAGTAGCTTAACGTTCATTAGAGCGAGGAAGGGGATCTAGATACAAACAACTATTAAGCTTCTATGAAATTAGTTATTTCCGTAAGTATAATTTCTCTTAAAGCTAGATTTACCATCCTGATAATGGAATCATATTGGATTGTCTTAATCTATGTTATCAAACACATACACAACTTAACTAAAAGCTACTCGATATTGAAATCTCTACTTAAGGCAAATATTATATGTATATATATATTATGTTTGTAGATGAAACTAAATCATCATCCATTTGACTAAATATGGTGAAACGAGTTGTTTTTCAGTAACTGCACACTCAAACATTTGGTGACCTTTCCACCCCTTTGAGTTTCCTTGCATATTTCGGACCCAGCCTGTACTAATTACCTCATATTTCGCGCGCAACGTTGACATTTCATTTTCTTCCAGTTTACCTGTCCATAGCATGGACTTAAGGTGAAACTAATCTAATTTGGCCCAGTGTTCTTAGTCGCCACCGCAGCAATCACTACGGAAAATTAAAAGTATGTTGTCCGGGAACGTAGTCGCGAAGATAAATGCCGACAGTGAACACATTTGGATTACTTCATACAGATGAACTTATCATATGTTATTTGTTAGCTAATTAATTCAAAAGTAAAACAGAAACATACAATTACTATTAAAATAATATATGACTGTGAATTTTATGAAATTTTATATTGCTGTCGATTATTCATGAACATAATAAAACATGAAACACACAAGATTAACATCATGTCTAACGAAGTAAGTATTGCAGTAAGTAGCAGGTAATTGACAACAGTAATTTATATATATAAATATGGCTAAATAGGATAGATTGTGGGCTTATTGCACGCAGTAGCATTTTTCTTTATTTAATGTGCTTAGATTTAGCTATAGTATGTTAATGCATATTTGCACAGTAGCGTAGGATATTAAGTATATAGTAATGCTAGATGCTTCACGTAGTTTATGTACAATTAGTAGTAAATATAGTATCTTCTGTCGAATATTATATATTTGTAACCACATTTGTTATGTCTCATCTTCGTTGCAGGTATCCCATCCTCCACATACTATGCTGTTTAACCACGACTTGTAAGTATTCTTTTTATTTATTTACCATTTATATCCTTTCTTTTATTTATATTCTATTATTTTACTTTTATCAACTCATTTATTATTATCAATTGTATTTTATATATCTTCGCCGTACTTAATTACATATATGTATATATTCCTTTATTTATTTATTTATTTATATCTCGCCGTATCCTTTTATTAATTGAATTTCTTAATGTCGTGTTACAGGTTAACGCAGCTAACTCAGGTGATACGCTGAAGTAAGAATGATGAAACTACAGAAGACAGGAGTAAGAAGTCGACAGAAATGTACATAAGAAGCAGATATATTGATTATTATCGCTCTAATGCGTATTTAGATTCGAATTGCTACGTGCATATTATAGTAATCAAACAACTGAAATTAGCTAAATTTGTATGCCACAATCTTTGCCAGTGCCATCATTTTTTAACTACAGATTATACTAAACAGTAAGAATCAAATAAATGTGAATAAGTAACAGGATTGAACGAGGTATTCAGTCACAGCAAATTTAGTTGATCTGTTGATCGAGATAAGTATATAATTTACCTCATTTTACGAGTGGATAGCAGATAAGAGGAGGGAATAAAGATTCCACTCCCCGAACCGGTGACTTCTTCAATGATACATAATTTTTGTTATCATCATCTCACTAAATATATGAATAACAATGAGTAACATTGAATATACCTTGAAGTTGATTTTACTTTCAACAGCTGTCTAATGGTTAGCCCTCTGGATATACATATACAAATTCAAACAATAGTAGACTGTCTGACTGCAAAATACATGTAAATTCCTCAGAATTTTGGTTAAATTCTTACCTTCACATTTTACGTTTTTTTTCGTTTTATATTTTTAAATTCAAAATCAAGATGGTTTATATTTTCGATGCTATATTATTTTTCTTCTTTTTCTTGTGTCGCAATTTATTTCCATAGCGCCATTCGCTTTTCAGTTCACGAAATCTTAATAAATAATGAAAAATATTGAAATAATCACATATAAACATTGAATAAATTGAATAAAAATGAAGAATTAACATTTTAGTAAGATACATTATATTAGAAAATTTTAGTTGTAGTGTCGACAATGACGGATCACTACAACTTTGCCCGCCGTCGCAAATAAAATTTTATCGTGCAAATAAAATTTTATCACTAAATATGTAACGGTAACTATTTATAAGTCCACATCATCATCAGTCTCAGTATTTGATACTTCATCGTTAAAAAGATTGTTCACTTCATTAATAGTAAGATGCTACGAAGATATATCCTCAGATTTAGGAGGATAACGACTAAGTGTATCAGCGACAAAATTTTCCTTTCCCGACACATGTTCAAATTTTAAATCGTACCTCTGTAACTTAAGTACGATTCGTGTGGTTCTGGAATTAAGATTCTCTAACGAGAACGTGTAAGTCGCAGCATGGTTATCACAATGAATAATAGTGGTTCTTCCCAAAATATAAGGTGAAAATCGTTTGCACAGGAATAAGATAGACAGTAGTTCAAGCTGGAATATAGATATTGAAAATTCGTGCAGCTTTAATCGCCTGCTGGCATACGCGAGTACTGTTACTTGATCTTGTCCTTCAGGATATTGACATAAATAACCGGCAAGATTCTCTTTGCAGGCGTCGCTGAATATATGGAACGGTAAGGAAAAATTTGGTTGTCCTAGTGCAGGAGGAGTAGTAGCTAGCTTTCTTAATAAATCGAATTGATTTAATAATTCGTCTGTGAATTTGAACGGTGTATCTTTCTTAAGTAATTTGTAGAAAGGTGCTGTTAATTCAGCATAATTAGGGATGTGACGGTGAATCCATCCTAATATGCCTAAGAACGACTTCAATTGTTTTCTACTTTTAGGAATTGGGAAGCAATGTATAGCATCGGTCATTTTGGGATCTACTTTCACTTGAGTTCCACTGACAATATGACCTAGAAACTTAATTTTAGTTAAAAGGAATTTACATTTCTTGAAATTTAAAGAGAAGTGAGCAGAATCAAAAATATGTAATACTTCCTCAAGGTGGCGTAGGTGTGTTTCTAGATCTGTGAGAAACATAAAACATCGTCTAGATATACTGTAACAAATGCTCTAGTTGACATATTGAAGAATTTGTTCATCATATTTTGGAAAACAGCGGGAGAAAACGTAGACCCATGGGCAATACTTTAAGACAATATTGTCTTCCCAAGTAAACAAAACTGGTATATTTATAGGAATCCGGATGTAATGCGAGCCCATAATATCCAGCAGTACAATCGAATGATGAAAAATATTTCGCTCCACTAAGTCTTGCTAAAATTTCAAATATTGGTTCTACTTGTACTTTTGGTGCTATTACTTTCTTGTTCAGGTCACGTAAATCCAATACCGGCCTAACTCCACCCGAAGACTTTCTTACGCAATGCATGGGATTACGGTATGGTGAGGAGATTTCTTCCGCTATTCCATGTTGTACCCATTTTGCCAATTCAGCTTCGAACTCAGATCTCATTGCATGAGGTACGCTATAAAGTTTTCCAACGATAGGTTCTTCATCCGTAAGTTGGATACGATAAGGTTCGGTCCTAATTCTTCGAGGGTATTCAGTAAATATTAGCCGGTGTCGTTTTAAAAGAGATATCACTCGTGCTTTTGTCGTTTCATCTAGATCTCGATTATTTATAATCGTCTCAATTTCCGTTTCAGTAACATTAGGCTCTGGATCCTTCACTTCTTTAGGCGGTTTTTCTTCTTTCAGGGAGCAGATAAAATATGTTTCCACCTCAGCAAGGTCAATATTTGGCAATGAAATCTGTAAAAAATTTGGCTTAGATATATCGATCGTGATACGTTCTTCATTATTGTTCTTCAAGCTGAGTTCTCGTTTTTCACTATTAATAACGCATTGGAATTTATTGAGGAATGGGCTCCCCAATAATAAGTCAGGTTTAGCGTTCTTTACCACAAACAAGGGAGTTTCGAACAAATTCTCTTGTATTCTTAAGTTTACGACTTGTAGGCCTTTTACATGAAAATGTTCAGCACCTGCAAATGTTCCTAAAGTCATATGTGAGTACGGTCGTAATTTAGCAGTTGGAAATTTGGCTAATATTTGACGCCAAATTCTTTCACTCAATACGTTTACTTCCGCTCCGGTGTCTAATACACAAGTCAAGGAAATACCACCAATACTACCTTGGATCGTAGGAGACGGGTAACAATAAGATTCCATTGATAACTCATTACTTCTCTTATCATTGTCTTCCTCTATGACAAGATACTTGGTATTGTAAATCGTTCAATGTTGACGTAGAATCTCTTCGTATACCAAAGTTTTCTGGAGTGGTGATATTTTTAAATATGCAATCGACAGCTCCCTCTACGCTAGATTCCGCTGTCTGCTTCTCTGCTTGATACTTATTCAACAGCCTTAATTTTTCCTCAGGTGAGCAGTTGAAATGCTTGAGGTTCCGAAAATTCTGTGTACCAATTAGTCGATTATCCAACGTGGTTAAAACAGCACAGTTTCGTAATATTTTCTCAACTAGGTACGGTCCAACATAACACGGCAAGTATTTGGCTGTTTCAGTTTTAATAGTCGATGATAAATGATGTGTCTTTCTCATCACTAAGTCACCTGGCTTTAGGTCCACATCGGTTTTCTTAGTATCTAATCCATTGGATTTCGATCTCGGTAAGACAGGATTTTGTAGAGCTAAAATTCTGTCGTGAATATCTACAGGGAACAGTTCTTCCGGCCAGCAATAGGCGCGTTTTAAATTGTCCACAGCTGACTGTGACAGAAATAGTTCAGCTGGGATCGACTGTGTTGTAGTGTTGACTGAATGGTTTAGGATATCCTGAACCGTTTTTAACATACGACTCCACTTGTTTTGATTTTCGGCGCAGTATGTTCTTATAATTCTATTAAGTTCTCTATGCTTTCGCTCTATGATCCCATTTCCTCGGGGATTATAGGGTGTTGTAAGGCAATGTTTGATCTTCCGGCTGTGACAGTACTTTTTCCAGGCATTAGAAACAAATTGTGATCCCTGATCAGTAACAATTGTATTTGGATAAGGAAATAAGTAAAAGTAAAATTTTTCTAAAGTCCTGATTATTTCTCCAGCCGTAGCTTTACGCAAGGGGAAGAAACACACAAATCTGGAATATACATCAACAATAGAAAGAATGTAATAGAAACCATTACTTTGAGGCAATTTTCCCTCTATATCCATACATAATTTATCATGTGGGAAGTTAGCTGTTAAATGATAAGTTTCTCGGTGAATTTGTCTATTTGGAAATTTGTTCATCGCACAATCCAAACAGTTTCGGATACAACGTATCATGTCCCTTTTCAAAGTTCTCCAATGAAATACAGATCTACAGAATGCCAAACATTTCTTCTGGCCAAGGTGTCCCTTTCGATGAATTCTTTGAACTAATTCATTTGCCATACTTGGGGAACAACTAACAGCCAGCTTCCTCGTTTTACATTCTGAACAAATATTACCGAATTATGTCTCTTTATATATCGCGAATTAGGTAAATTCTTTATCAATTTATTCTTCAAACTCTGACAATATGCGTCACTTTCTTGTGCTTTTTTTAGTTCTTCAAAATTAAATAAATTGGAGTCTTCTTTAAAAATAAAATTACCAAAGTAATGAAACGCATCATGTGTACTACTATTCTCCACAACTGGGACAGGGGAATTCATGGTTTCGCAGCCTCCTACCCCTGCGTCCGTAGGCTGCGGCTTCAGTTTCCCGATTCAGGTCGTTGATCTGGAACCGGCATCTGATTACCAGGCGGCGGTTCGGTCCCAGCACTCTCTCTGTTGTTTGGAGGTTCTACCGCTGTATTGGTAGGTACTGCAGTTAGGTTCCATTGTGGTTGATAAGAGTACGCACGCTTGCGAGACCAAGGTTGTAACGATCGTCTGTTTCGGAATTCCTATCGTCTTTCTTGGAATCCTGGGTGATAGTTCTGTCCAGAAAAACGATCATTTTTCGGTGCCGTGATCATATTCGTTGACGCTAAAGGCGTTGCAACTTGTTGGTTTACTTCGACGTCTGTCTGAGAAGCTGAGTCTGTTTTCATTCTCTTCACAGTTCACACGAGGAGCTCTGTAGAAGACTCTCCGATTATTTTTCGCGTCAACATTGTTTAAAACCGAATTTTGACTGTAGTCCTGAATATCAGCCAGGCGCAGCAAAAGATCATCTACGTTCTTACTCGGCGTAGCACGTAAAATTTTAGCATCTTCAGGAGGTATACTATTCAGAATTAAGTCAATCAGTTCATCTTGATGAAAGTTACTAGCAATTTCTTGGTACATGTCCACTAAATCCCAAGCAAAATCAGATAGATTTCCGTGTTTAAACTTGTCATACTTCACATACTGAAGTTGACGCTTTTGCGTCCTCTCTAACCTTGGTGACAAGTATTGTCGTTGAAAACTGCGCACAAAGTCGTCATATGTTTTAAGTTCGGACTGGATATTCCTAAACCACGCTCCAGCACCCTTAAGCAGACATCGTTGCGCAATAACAAGTTTACCCTTTTCGGTTAAATTAAAGAGTTCTATCGTTTGAGTTAATTCATCCAAAAATGCTTTTGCCGATCCGTTAAATTTTCCACTGAATTTTGGAAAATCCTTTAAGTCTCGAGGTTTGATGATACTTCCTTCATTGTCGGATCTCGGATTTGTATGTTGAGTGGTAAACCCTACAGTTGGTGAGCATTCACATCGCTGGTTATGCCGCATACACAACGGTTCTCGTGGAGTGACATCAAGACTAATGTTTTCTCTACTTGGACCGAATTGATCATAAGCATTGATATACATTAAATGAACTAGGTCTCTTTTCCATTTCCAATACAGGTTCCTTCGACATAGGGAATCCTGTCGTTGTGACCGTAGTCGCATTCCTCGGATTACTCTTAATTGTTGTTATAGTGGTACTACATATTGTCGACGAACCTAAAACAGTTGGTACAACTGGTATTTCAGTTGCCAATCTCTCTTCGGATATTGTGGAATCCATCGTTCCATTATTCGTTCGAAGACTGACTATTTCTTTTTCCAGTTTTTCTATGCGTTGGCTAAAATTTTCTTCTAGTTTGTCCACTCGGTTCCGATTCTTCTTCATCTCAATCCTACTTTCCTCTTGTTCACTTTTAATTATTCCTATACTAATCTGGGTTTCATTCTGAGTTTTCATTAAGTATTCCACGGCATCTCCCATAGTTTCCAATCTTCTCTCAGTTTGAGCTTCCTTCGACTTCAGTTCTTCAATCTCTTTGTCCAATCTATCTGTAACCGATTTTACGTCTTTCTTCACTTCTTGTTTTAGCGTTTCCATTTCTCGAGTCATATTATTTGATAACGTCGCCATATCACTGGGAATTCTTTTCAGGTCTTGATTCATGTTATCCATGTTTTTATTCACGTTGTCCATGCTTTTATTCATGTTTAACTCTAGTTGAGCTATTTGCTTTACTAGCATCTGGATCATATCATTTGATATTCCTCCATTGTTACCAACCATTTCTTTTTCGGCGCTAGTTGCCGTCTCAGTATTTCCACTTGCGTTTGTTGATTCGGCATTCTTATTATTTCCAATATTACCGACTTGTCCACCAATTTCACTCTGGGTTCCTTCATTGATCACACTCTCCATTAATATACTAATATCCTCTTCAGGATTCCGTCGATCTGTCTCATTTTCAGTTTCCAATGATTCTTCCACTTGCTTTCCATTACCATGAGGTTCTACTTCAATCATCTGCTTAGGTTCTGTTTCCGTCACCTGTACCGGAGTTTCAGGCACTTTGTTCAATTTACTTTCGTCTCCATCATCAATGTCGACATACACTTCTTCTTCATCCTCTGTCACGTTTTGAGTGTCACTTGGGCTTGGAAAATATTTCTCTTCACATTTCGGACACAGCCATCTTACATTCTTCCCACTCAAGTACGCGTACTGTTCGTCTTCTAGTCCCATACACCTGAAATGGAACCATCCGTTGCACACGTCACAAGCAATTATTTTCTCACTTATTTCAGTCTTTCGTTTGGCCGCTTTCTCAGTCAGCACAACACTTTCATTACAGCACTTACACTTAAATGTATGTACTTCAGTTCTGGACATTATATTTTCATTAAATTGCTCCGGAGAGTTTCATCTTCCTTCGTCCTCAATGCCTACCACTCGACGTACACAATAATATAAATAAAACAAAGGTTGACTTTTAGTTTATTAACACAAGTTAAATTTAATATCATTTTATTCGCTCCCAACACAATAACATAATGTGTTATCCTACATTGAAAATCCACATATAATCTTCGGCAGCCATGGTGTTTCTTCGAAATTTCTTACTTACAGAGTGTCATTCTCTTCTTGTTCATGTACTTTATCTTTTTCATAACTCTAAACAGCTAAACAATATACAAAAAATGCGATTTCTATCTTTTAAGTTTTATCCGGTGCGGTCAGGTACGTGTGAACCCGTATTCTCATAAATACAATTTCTATGAAAATTTAGAATTTCGGAAATCGCGTCGTCGTGTTTTCCTTATTTGACTTCCTTATTCCTATTTTCTCTTGATTTTACCATTCGGTTTCTTCTAAACAAAAATAGTGGAACCTAAACTTGACACCCTATAATAATTTCGAAGTACCTTTCCCCAATTGGCTTCAACTTCATCCTGGCTGGTCGTCGCCATTTTGTACTAATTACCTCATATTTCGCGCGCAACGTTGACATTTCGTTTTCTTCCAGTTTACCTGTCCATAGCGTGGACTTAAGGTGAAACTAATCTAATTTGGCCCAGTGTTCTTAGTCGCCACCGCAGCAATCACTACGGAAAATTAAAAGTATGTTGTCCGGGAACGTGGTCGCGAAGATAAATGCCGACAGTGAACACATTTGGATTACTTCATACAGATAAACTTATCATATGTTATTTATTAGCTAATTAATTCAAAAGTAAAACAGAAACATACAATTACTATTAAAATAATATATGACTGTGAATTTTATGAAATTTTATATTGCTGTCGATTATTCATGAACATAATAAAACATGAAACACACAAGATTAACATCATGTCTAACGAAGTAAGTATTGCAGTAAGTAGCAGGTAATTGACAACAGTAATTTATATATATAAATATGGCTAAATAGGATAGATTGTGGGCTTATTGCACGCAGTAGCATTTTTCTTTATTTAATGTGCTTAGATTTAACTATAGTATGTTAATGCATATTTGCACAGTAGCGTAGGATATTAAGTATATAGTAATGCTAGATGCTTCACGTAGATTATGTACAATTAGTAGTAAATATAGTATCTTCTGTCGAATATTATATATTTGTAACCACATTTGTTATGTCTCATCTTCGTTGCAGGTATCCCATCCTCCACATACTATGCTGTTTAACCACGACTTGTAAGTATTCTTTTTATTTATTTACCATTTATATCCTTTCTTTTATTTATATTCTATTATTTTACTTTTATCAACTCATTTATTATTATCAATTGTATTTTATATATCTTCGCCGTACTTAATTACATATATGTATATATTCCTTTATTTATTTATTTATTTATATCTCGCCGTATCCTTTTATTAATTGAATTTCTTAATGTCGTGTTACAGGTTAACGCAGCTAACTCAGGTGATACGCTGAAGTAAGAATGATGAAACTACAGAAGACAGGAGTAAGAAGTCGACAGAAATGTACATAAGAAGCAGATATATTGATTATTATCGCTCTAATGCGTATTTAGATTCGAATTGCTACGTGCATATTATAGTAATCAAACAACTGAAATTAGCTAAATTTGTATGCCACAATCTTTGCCAGTGCCATCATTTTTTAACTGCAGATTATACTAAACAGTAAGAATCAAATAAATGTGAATAAGTAACAGGATTGAACGAGGTATTCAGTCACAGCAAATTTAGTTGATCTGTTGATCGAGATAAGTATATAATTTACCTCATTTTACGAGTGGATAGCAGATAAGAGGAGGGAATAAAGATTCCACTCCCCGAACCGGTGACTTCTTCAATGATACATAATTTTTGTTATCATCATCTCACTAAATATATGAATAACAATGAGTAACATTGAATATACCTTGAAGTTGATTTTACTTTCAACAGCTGTCTAATGGTTAGCCCTCTGGATATACATATACAAATTCAAACAATAGTAGACTGTCTGACTGCAAAATACATGTAAATTCCTCAGAATTTTGGTTAAATTCTTACCTTCACATTTTACGTTTTTTTTCGTTTTATATTTTTAAATTCAAAATCAAGATGGTTTATATTTTCGATGCTATATTATTTTTCTTCTTTTTCTTGTGTCGCAATTTATTTCCATAGCGCCATTCGCTTTTCAGTTCATGAAATCTTAATAAATAATGAAAAATATTGAAATAATCACATATAAACATTGAATAAATTGAATAAAAATGAAGAATTAACATTTTAGTAAGATACATTATATTAGAAAATTTTAGTTGTAGTGTCGACAATGACGGATCACTACAAGCCCCGCCAGTCTCTTGCGGAGGAAACCATCCCTTTGCTTAGGAAAAGGAAGTCAATGACCTCGGCTGTATTTCCATTTTGTCATTCAGTCGTTTGTTCTTGGCGAGTGAAGATAGTAGTCTACTTAGAATGGCTACAGTGCACAGCAAAACCCGCGAAATAATTCCATGTGGCAACCTGTCTGCATCTAACTATTGAAGGATCTCGGTCACAGCAATTTGTCCCTCCCCATTTGGAGTGAGATACGGGAAAACTCGCATTCTAACTGTTTTGTACTCGTTAGAAACACACACACACACATATATATATATATATGAAGTGTTTCCCTACTGGTGTTATGCCGATGTGTGATGTTTCATAAATTTTCACTTAAATAAACAATATTTAGGTTAGTTGTGCAAAATAAGAATTGTTTCTTTTTTTTATGGACATTCAAAAATACTCCAGAGGGGGGTGGGAAGTTATCCCGGCCAGGGTAACATTTTTCTTCTCCAGGGGGAAAGATTTTTGTCACGAGGAAAATCCCTGGCATCCCCCCCGGCCAATTGGCACCCTGTTAAAAAACCTCTTTGCCGCAACAACGAATTATTTCATTACTGTACTAATCTAAGTAACATTTTATTTAACCGATTGTAAATTATGACAACT
>NW_027657205.1:0-37037 GCF_964235325.1 Thermobia domestica | reverse complement strand
GTAGATGTGGTTCGGGCGGTCAAGAAGTGTTTCTAGCTATTTACTTAGGGGAGGGGGAGGAGGACATAGAAAAAATAAATAAACTTAATAACTCTTGAACCACCTAACCGATCTTGATCAAAATTTCCATTTAGATTAGGTTCGGGACTGTCATGATTTTCATCATTTCACTTTGACGGAGCAACGTAAGGGAGGGGTGGATTTTCAACATATATGGAGTTCAAACCTGAGAAGTTTTTATCATTTCATTTTAACAGTAGATCTTAGGGGGGGAGGAGAGGAGGAGAAATATATGAAAATGAATAAAACTTAATAACTCTTGAACCACTGGACCGATCTCGATCGAACTTTCAATATAGATAAGGTTCGGTCCTAAGATGTTTCCCTCACTTCAATTTTTCAGTGCAACGAAGGGGAAGGGAGGGGGAAGATATATATATATATATATATATATATATATATATATATATATATATATATATATATATATATATATATATGGCAAAAAGTAAAAGTAAAAGTGACTGTCTTTGTGACTTCATCACGCTCTAACCACAGGACCGATCTTAATCAGATTTTCAATATCGATGAAGTTCGGGCCTGGGGTGGTTTTTATCATGTCGCTTTGACGTTAGAACTTAGGTGAGGGGGAGGAGAGGGGGACAGATATATAAAAATAAATAAAACTTAATAACTCTTGAGCTGCCCAACTAATCTCGATCAAATTTTCAATATAGATGACGTTCGGGCTTGGGATAAGTTTTATCATTTAACTTTGACGGTGCAACGTAGGAGGGAGAGGGGCAGGCGGAGGTATATGTAAAAAAATAAAAATGAATGTGACTGTCTATGTGACTTCACTCTTGAACCACCTGACCGACCTCGATCAAATTTTCAACATGGATAAGAGACGGATGGTATTTATCTATTCACTTTGGCGATAGAACTTATGGGAGGAGGTAGGAGGGGGATATATAAAAATAAATAAAACTTAATAACTCTTGAACTACCGGACCGATCTCGATCAAATTCTCAACCTAGATGAAATTTAAATCTGAGATGATTTTTGTCATATCACTTTGACGATATAACTTAAAGGAAGGGAAATACACTTACAATTGATCAAAAATGACCGATATTAGTATCGAATCTATAGTTTTTGAGGTTGCAGAGATGAACAGTAACACTTCTGATGCCATATAAATCCAAATTCAGCCCCGAAAAAATTGTGGGAGGGGAGGAGGGATATATATATATATATATATATATATATATATATATATATATATATATATATATATATATATATATATATATATATATATATATATATATATATAGATAGATAGATAGATAGATAGATAGATATATACAAAATGACCAATATCAGCGTGGAAGTCAGTTTTCTGGGTCGCTGAGATGAACAATGACACTTCCAATGCCGTGCCCCACAACATGGGGCGGGGAGGAGCATATATAAAAATAATCGAAAAAGATCGATACCAGAGATCGTTTTAGTAATAGTAAAAAGTGACTGACTAACGGAATATGTTACTATTGTTTCTTAATTGAACAAAGCGAAGCGGTTAATTTATGCTAGTTAACAAATAAAAATGTATTTTTAAAAGAATGCTCTAAATACCAAAAAAATTAAAAATTTCATTCTATGCAATATATCAATTGGGTAAGTAACTGTGGTTTCCGTAGATACGCAGTTTTTTTTTTTGTGTGTGTGTATGCGTAAGACCTTATTACAATCTGAATTTTCCATAACATAACTACACATGCACGTATACTTTGAAATAAAACTACTAAAATCTGCTGTTGTTTTTAACAGTTTCCTTCCTCAATTTGCACAGTTCACAAATTATTATTATTTATCGTTAAAAATCCTTCCATATCCGTCCAAAGTAGCTGATGAAATTCCTTTATGATATTTACTAATACATTAATGTATTTTTTCTGATGAAATCTTTTCGTCGAAATTGTCATTCTGCAACTCCTTGGTTAATTTCCATAACTTAACCATAAGTTTATGTGACCTAAGGAAATGGTATATAAACAAGAGTACTATTTGAATTTGTCAGTCAGGATTAAAAGCATACATTCATCAAGGAAAGAATAGATCTACTACTCTCGTTACAATGAAGCTTGTAAGTGCAATTGTTTTGTTCAACAGACCAAGAATAATAATAGGGTTTCAAAAAAATTCATTTTGAAAAAAAAATTAAAGCCAGATTTACATATAGGCTTGTTTTAACAATAAGTTTCATTTCAATATCTTTTCCTTCCTTTAAAGCAGGGAGAAATCAGTCGCTTTAGGCTGAGCTTAAAGTATAATCCCATTAGCTATAACTAGACACGAAACTTTTTCGCAACAATTTTGTTATTTTGTAGCATTAATTTTCACATTTTTTGCGTTTATATCACATTTATTTTTTAAAATGTAGCACAAGTTTTTTTCCTTAAATATGGAATTTTTAAACAGTATATTTTTGTTGTAAGGTGTATATCTTATACAAAAATGAGGATATACCTTGATAAGTATCACATTCTAACCAATGTATTCACTGAAATATAGAAATTAATGCAAAAACTTAAAACACTTCCTCTAACGTCATCCTTAGTTAAAGGATAACATGCAGCAAGACATTACAAATTCTTCTTTTAAGTTTGTTCTCTTCTCAGTAACAATCATATTATATTTGGAAAAGAATTTCTCGACATCAACACTCGAGACTAGCAACTATATTGAACGAGAAGAGCTTGCAGCAAAAGACCTATGGTTAAATTTTAAACTGTTTAACAATGATATAACGTCAACTTCCTTATCCTCACTGTTGAGAACTACTTTTAGATTCACGGTGAGTAACCAACAGATCATGAACATTTTCACCACAAAACACAGTCAAGGGTCTAAATAACAGTTCAGTTTTGTTTCTGTTTCACTTTATATAGTGAAACAGGTGGTGAATCAAATAACTCGCAGAGCTTTTTCGTAAATGCAACGTTTTTTTAAGTGAAATAACATTGGAAATGCGCTTTAGTTATTATTAGCATTAATTAACAAAAATTCCAGTTTTTCGTATTT
The DNA here is from genome assembly GCF_964235325.1 of Thermobia domestica. Lineage (NCBI taxonomy): Eukaryota > Metazoa > Arthropoda > Insecta > Zygentoma > Lepismatidae > Thermobia > Thermobia domestica. Next base: position 33,946 of record NW_027657205.1, on the reverse strand, counting down.
ATTCGCATTTATAGCGAGTAATGCCGAATTTCGCAAAAAAATCGCGATAATATAAACTTGATTTCTGGCGCTGAAACGATAAGTTTGAGGTTTCCTGAGACGTATACACATTTTCGCACGTATCGCATTAACGAAAAAGTTTAGTCCCTGGCTATGACTAAGGGAATATTAAAGATTCATTCAGGATAATGTTTCATCAATCGAACTCGAATTTAGTAATAATTTGTTATGTAAAACAAGGCATATTAAGGTAAAGATTTCGAAGACTTAATATCTCGGACTAAAAGCTCCATGCGTACCAGAAGCGAGTGAGTTTCTTAAGTTGAAGGGAATTTAACTCTTATCGCTGAGCAATTTCAACCTCAAATAAGAAGAGTACTTCCATAAACGTCAAAACAACCACATGTCAAGTGAAATGGAAAAAAGTTGGAAATTTTATGCAAAAGTTACTCTGAGAGATTTCCTATAAATTAAATTGAATTAACTTTCATTAATTTCAAACCGCAATCAATAGAGCCTTCAGTAACTCCTATAGAATGGACCCACCACGCTTTTTCAGAATTTAGAACTTGTCATTATATTTATATTTATATTTACCTTCATTTTGTTTGTTTGTTTGTTTTATATGATAGTGAATTTACTGTCATTTCCGCGAACTAAAATGATTGTTTTATGAAAATTAGACATTTTTTACGTAATTTGTTGTGCAAAATATATTTAACAATGAGAAAGTCCCTCCTCTTACGTTTTTTTTAAATCCTCTTTAACTCTAGTCTAAAAGGATAATTGGAAATATCAAAGAAAATAAAAACCCTTTGTGTAGCATCAATATCGAATAATTTTTAAGGAAGTTTCGTTATTTTTAGACAGTATATATACGCGGTAATGCCCAAATTCATTTTCCACTTACCCATTTCTGTCTCATTATTACTGGTTCATTTCAACTCCGATAGGCGTTTCGAGCTAAGTAATGATAATTTTAAAAAATAAGATGAATTTTACAAAACACTGCGGAATTGATAGGTATATTTACCTGTCAAGTGGTAGAAACTCGCTTATACATGAAGAAGTTAGAAGCCTCATTAGGTAGATCAATGAATGTCATAAACTGGAGAATTTCGGACAGCTCTGGTCTGATACCATTTGATACCGACTTACGCATTTATTGCTGGAGCCATGCTATCGCACTCATACATAAAATTTAGTTTTGGATTGATTTGAGTTTAGTGTCCCTTTCAGCAGCGAGGCTATATGAGACTTTGACATACAGCTTAACGTGGGATTCGAACCGCATGAGCTCCTACCGGGAATCAAAGTTTGATATCCCACTCCAAAGATGCGTACGCAAACCATATAACCATAAGTGACTCATGTTCTCACATAAATATGAGTTCCTAATATTATTGGTTTTGGAAAGACATTACTTTGGTTGGGCTTCTAATTAAACTTACAGGAAAATATCTTTCTTAGATATGTTTAATTCATTGTTTTGTATGATAAAATTTTCTTTATTCCATGGGTAAAACGTATTCAAAGCAACAGGTTGGCTAATCATCAAATAGAATTCCTTCTGTAACAGGTATATTCTTTAAGTTCTCGTGTTGTTTAACGTTAAATCACAAAACAAAACCTTAAATTTTTTTTAAAAAAATAATCATTATTAGGTGTTCAAAGTTCATTATGTTAGTGAGTTATGTACAGGATTACCAAACGTTCTCTTTCACGTGTACATGTCCTTCTTTTACGATTAAAATAAGCGTCCAGGTGGATATTCTCCTGTAACGTAGAGTGACCAGACGTACTTATTTTCGCAGTACACCACTGTTTTTCAAAGAGCTGCCCTGCGTGTGACAAAGATACCTAGAAAATTCAGAAGTGTCCTTATTTTTAAAATGACCTGCGAAATGTCCTGATTTAACTTATTTGCATATTTTAACGTTTCATTTTTATCCACAACCTACGAATCAAAGCACAGACAGACTGATGCTGATTGGGCGTCGCCATTGACCAACCAAACTGCACCTCCTTTCTGCCAGCATATATATAATAAAGGCTTCTGTTTTTGTTTTTTTTCTCATACTTTATCCTGAGGAGAGAACAATGTTGCCAGTTCTCGGATCGTTGGACAATGTTGAATTCACCTGGCTGATTGCCCGAGAACAATTATATTGAAAATAATTGATTAACGTTTTTGGAAATAGGTCTAGTTTGCAAGTTAATGGATAAATAACCATTAAGGCGAACCGCATATGTTATACTTTAACATACTTAAGCTTTCTTTTTCATGAAAGTTACTCCTTGATGTTACTCCATCAAATTGTTTCATTAGTCTTGTATTAGTCATTCATGAAATTATTTGAGGTTGTGATGAATTCCTTCAATATTTTTGTTGAATACCTCTTTTTTTCTTTTGACAAAAATGAATCTTTAAGGTTAACGTTAAATGAAATAAGAACATATGTGTTGCTGGCGCAGTAGGCTATAATATACTATTATTCTTTTGTCCTACTTTTCACTTGTCAGAATCTGGTCACCCTACTGTAACGATATTGCTCAGGTTGCTCAGGAATGATTCGCGAAAAACAGGAAAGTTGAATTAAATAGTTTCATCTCGATTCTTGCAAATATTTGTATCTATTGCCAATAAAGGAAGTGTCTAATAGTAGAACGCAGCTCGGAAGACATTCGTCTCCTAACATTGATTAGGAAACAGATAGCTATAATTTCTCCAGCAATAACATTAGTAAATCCATATTCCGGAAATTGACGTTTGTGGTTTAAAATATATTTAAAGTTGTGTAAAGCAGAAAATGAAATGTTAGTTAAAAGATAAAAGGGGAACATTTTTTTTGTCAGATGTCCTTTTCTTTACTTCATCAAATTTGATACCTTGATTAGCAATTGATTATGAAGAAATGTATAATTTTTTCTCTTCGTTTTTTAATTGTAATTAACGTGTAATTTTCTTTGATAAAATATTTTCTTTCGAACATGAATCAAGTTTAAAATTGAAACAACTGAAGCTGAAAAATAACTTAGTTTCAAATCATTCTTTATACAGATTGTGGTTGTAGGCCTACTTGCTGTTTTGGTGGTTTATGCCACTGCAGAGGAGAGGACAAGACGTGGAGCCATTGTCTCTTCAATTGGAGGAATTCCAACCATTGGATCTCCTTTGATCGGAGGAGGCCTTGTAGCTCCTGCATCTTCTCTATTGGTATCTCCAGCCCTTGTGTCTTCAACTGCTTGGCCTGGATCTAGAATTCTTGCAGCTCCTATTTGGGGATAATATTTCTCTAAGAACACAAGTAAAAAAAAAATACTACATAGTGACATGACACTGGATCTGTGAAGCAAATATGAAAAGAAATTATTTCTTTCTGTATTATATCATGTAGTATCTATTCCGTCTTAATAAAGAGTAAGAAATGAATTTAATACTTTTTTATTTCCGTTAACTTAATTACAAATTAAGTTGATCTTATTGTTGTCCATCTTTAAAACCTCAGACAAGAGATTTCAGTATTATTATGTTGAATGTTCTATTAACTAATCTAATAGAAGTTGTTTTATCGCTATTACGTAATTTTGATATAAATGAAGAATAGAAGGAAATCAAATAATAGTGTGTTATTCTTTACAAAATAATGTGAATTATTCAAAATATTCAAAATCTTGTATATTTCTTCACAATCAGAAACATCACAAGTGAAATTTTGTGCATTCATGTAGAACGTTTAATAATCCAATTTGTAAAAAAAAAAAAATTAATTAATTAATTAATTAAAAAATCAAAATTTAATAAACATGAAGCGCACTTGAATTTAAGTACAGACACAATGAGAGTTTTTTTTTTTTTTTTTTTTTTTTTGCTAGACGTGCAGACAAAATTTTGCGTATTAGTTCATGTTTGTTACACAGATACGAACATATCACTCTCTAGTACAAATTATTTTCTTGTGCTTTAAAATTTCAGAGCAGTAAAATTTCCATACTTAAGTATCCACCATCACTTGTTTAATTTCATGTGTTGTTAAACTTGTGAAAAACATCGTGTCTGTAAATATTCATGAATTGTTTCACTTTCCTCCCTCCAAGTTAGAAATTATTTAACACAATGAGTTTAGTTTAGTTTTTGTTTAGCCTTCTATTGAGCAGCGATGGACATACTTTAACATGGGTTCCGAACCACATAAGCTCCCGCCGGAAATCGAACCCGGGTATACCGCATTGATTTATTGAACTATATTATTTCATTACCCTACATTTTACGAAAATTCGCAAACAAATGACTTTATCTTGAAGATTATGCGCTTCATATTGCATTCTTCCATTTAGCAGAACTTCGATCTCTGTTCTAACCAAATCGGTTTAGTGGAGGACAAAATCGTGTGCGTAGGTTTTCCCTGGAGTCTCAGCTTTGGAACGTAATCGTAGGACGTTAAACTACAATTTACTGTCATTCAAACTTTGAAAATTTATTGCGATCAAAAGATAAAATTTCGAAATTTGTTGTGTGATTCTAAGGGTTTTCGTTGCTCAAAAATTTCATCTTATAGCCGTTTTCTTTGAAGGGAAAACATTAATTTTACCTATATTGAAAAATCTGGCAATTGGGAACATCATGATTTTACTGTATATTTTCAGGGCCTTCTCTAGGAAAAACTTCTTATCTTTTTCTTGAATGAAAACTTCCAATAAGTACTTACACAAAATAGTTCTTTTCTTTATAAAATCATTGTATAATTTAATATGCCTTACATGTTTAGTTACATACACATTCGTCCCAAGAACTTTAATTAAAATATTATATTAATGCAAGTGGCTCGTAATACGTCCATAAAGTTCAGGTATTTTCTACTCAGTATGCAATTCTGACATTGGCGAAGGCAGATTTCTGTCAAGATTTAACTTTGTCTTTCTTAAAAATGAAATCTACTTATTTAGTTATCGAAAGTTTTCAAATAAGACAGAAAGGGAAATGGAATATTTCAGGAAATACTCAAAATTTAAGATGAAAATCTGACATTCCTTGTTGTTGGCAGATGTTTCATTTGAAAATTCATTTGAACTTGTTTGTATTCTCCATGATCATTCTAGTTGTTCAGTTGTCTTCATTCCATTCATAAAATGAAAATTTGGGAGGAATCATTCTTGTTCTAGCGCCTACCATCCTAATATACAAAATTCATTAACTCAAGGGTATTCACTGTTCCATTGTCAAGGGCCCCAGAAGATAGACGTTGACCAATAGGTGTAATAAGAAGTATTCGTCTATCCCTATCTAGCGGTACTGATATTTTGGTCCTAAAGCCTCAGAAAATTCTTCACCGTAAAGAGCACTAAAGGTCAAAGGGAAATTGATGATTTAGAAAAACTAAGAAGTTTTAGGAATGAAATCAATATAGGAATAAAATACATTATTTCTAGTTTTCGGTAAGGTTCTTCAAACAAAATATATTCGTATTTTGTTTCACCATCGTAACTTAAGTCTTTTCCGAGATATGATCAGTTTTTGATTTCCGAATTTTTAACAATAACTTCGAAATTCGAAGCAATTTGATTTTCCGGTTAAAGTCATCTTTGGATGTAAGGTACCTTTCGTATAAATACCACAGCAATCCGTGTAAGGGGACTTTTCACCATCTTACCAGGCTACACCTTTTACGAGATTGTGATTATTATGAATTATTTGGTTTGTAGAGAATAACACACGATCCTTTTGCTTCATTTTAACTAAATATTCTTTGATTTACTTCGAAGTTACACAATAGATAAAATCAATTCTACTCGGTTAGATTGGTAAATAGAATATTCTACATACTTTAATATCAAGAGCTCGAATTTCATTACAAATATATGCATCTAGTTCTTTAAGATGGAGACATAAGTATTAGTTTCAATCATATGAACTTAGCTTCATTTCGTACTTTTTATTTACATGCAACAAATACTACAAGATAAACACACATACAAAATATTTTTTTTTCATATTCGCTTCACAGATCCATTTTCAAATGTCAATGTTTATTCCTTGATTTGTATTGGTCAAATATCATCCCCAAATAGGAGCTGCAAGAAGTCTTGATCCAGGCCAAGCAGTTGAAGACACAAGGGCTGGAGATGCCAATAGAGAAGACACAGGAGCTACAAGGCCTCCTCCGATCAAAGGAGATCCAATGGTTGGAATTCCTGCAATTGAAGAGACAATGGCACCGCGTCTCGTTCTCTCCTCTGCAGCGACGTAAACCGCCAAAACAGCAAGTACAACAACGATCTATATAAAGAATAGAATTATTACTATTTCCAAACTTAGAAACTTAATACTGTAGTTGAACTTTAATTGTTCCCCAGCTTCGACTCTTTCAAATTTGAACTTTATTTATTTTCTAAGACGTATTCAAAGATAATTACTTCCATATTTCAATTTTAAAAATTAAACTCATCTTAGGTAATAAAACTCTAAAAATTTTCAATTGATATGCCTTAGTTTACATCATAAGTTACACTTCAAAATTGTTTCTGATTTCTAATGCATTGATCTGAGTGAATCTATATAACACCGTTAGTCATAGCTGATTGAACTATGACACAATTCTGACTATAATTTTATTTTTAATTCTGGCTATAATTTTATTTTTAATTCTGACTACAATTTTATTTTTAATTTTGACTATAATTTTTGATCTCTCTTCTGTAGCACACAAATGGAAAATGAAATTTCTTGATGAAACAAGTTTAGAAATCCATTCTGTTTAAAAAATAAACTCTGAAACTAGAGTGGTCTATTCTTTTAATATTATTTTCTCATGTGTTTTGAACACAACTATTGCAATTTGTAGCATGTACTTACAAGCTTCATTGTAATGAGAATAGTAGACCTATTTCTTTCTTGATCAGTTTACTTCTGATTGCCAAGTTCAAAAATATTCTCGCTTATATACCACTTGGTTAAGTCACGTACACGAATAACTATTTATAAAGTGACCAAGGAATTGCAGAATGACGACTTTAACGAAAATGTTTCATTAGAAAACATACACATACGTATTAGTAAATATCAAAGTAATATTTCATCAGCTGGTTTTAACGGATATGAAATGATTATAATAATTAATAATAATTCGTGAGTTATAGATATTGAGGAAAGGAAAATGCAATAACAACGTGGGCTTCTAGTAACTACGCCTCTAAATATACGCATGTATGTATAAAGTCGATTACGGAAAATTATAATTATGAATGAATATAATTATTAAAGCAAAAATAAAACATCTATAGTTCTGTGTATAAATGGATAAGTCACAGCTATAAATAAATATTCCTTCAAGTGATATGTTTAAAATTTGTTTGACTTCATTTCAATATTTATAACTGTTAAAGTTAAGTCACATTTTCTTAATTAGTACTATTAAATTTATTTATTTGACCTTGCACACGCACACTCTGATTTTATATTAATTGATCAAAAAATATTCATATAGAAACTTGATTCAAATGTAATTCCGTACTTTGCTATACAAATTTGAGGAGGATCGTTAGGTATCTTCACAGGTGTACAATTGTTCTCGTACCTGAGTTTTAAGCGAGTGTACTATCCCTAATGAGTGAATCGTTGCCACCGTATAAGCAGTTTTCAAAAATAGGAATTACATTTCGTTTTAGTTGTAACTATTGAAAGTTTTTCATCTCCTCTAATTTCATAAAGATAGAAATCAACATCATAGCTCAGATCTTGGTGAAGATTGATTGTTTTTCATTACGTTTGTGTTAAAATTTGCATTATTAAGTACTTGTTATGCATGAATGTTAGAGAAATGAACCTTAATATAAATGTGATTTAGGCAGATACTTGGATGTTGTATCTAATAAGCTAAATGAGGATGCTAATTTAATGAAAAACTACTCTAAATTAATACGAAGAAAAACTAAAGTGTTGAAGAAAGAAATTTTACAATTAAAACCATAAAAGTACAGAAGTAAAACTCGAGGAACTACTATAAATCACTGTGAATGAAAAATATGGTAGAAATATATGAATCAGGGAGAGTGACACAAGCTCAAATACTTATTTTTTTATTATAAACAAACCTTAATTATTGCAAACTAGTTTCTTTATTATTAAAACCTTTGGCTATCTGTCTTCTTAATAAATGAACCTAGAGGGCAGGGGGCAACTTGTTCCAGTAGAAGCTTCCAGCCGTTCGAGGGGAGCAAATTTTAAGACAAGATTTTCTTACTCCATATACGATATGAACACGAAATTGTAAATGAAACACCAAAGAGGTTCACTACATTACCTAAACAAAACAGCACACAAAACGTAAATAAAACAAAAATGTGTCGTGGGTCCATTTCAGTAAAAAAATGGCTACTATTAGGACCCCAAGAAATAATATTTATTCGTATTGCTTTGAGATTTGTCAATATTGTCCCCTTAATTAATTTATGATGGAACGGACCTAGGGTCATAACTAACGGCACCGCCGACCTTGCCATTCGGCAGGGCCCATAGGCTCCGGGAGACCATAAAAAGTAAAGAAAGATGGAAAGAGGGCCCAATAATTAGAAAAACAATTTCTAGAGGGGACCAAATACGCGTATTAATGCTTGCCCCCTTAGAAAAAAATCTAAGTTACGGTGCAGCTAGGGAGCACGGTAGTACGCAATAATAATAATAATAATAATAATAATAATAATAATAATAATAATAATAATAATAATAATAATAATAATAATAATAATAATAATAATAATAATAATTGGATAAGTTATACCTAAGTGATACAAAACTATTGCATTTTAAACTAACTCTATTCCCTGTTTTTAATGTCTTTGCGCTCAACTTCGTCTTCAGTTAAAAACATTTTCTTCAAACCTTTCAAACAGTATATATTTAATGTTAGTATAATCTTTGGCAGTGTCGCCAGTATGAGTGTCAACGTTAGAAGAGCACAAACAACAACATACTTTTAGTAAACAGTCTATTTTTCTTTTTTACATTTACAGCATAAATAAATAATATATTAGTGTATATCAATCATTCATATTGTATGTAATTGTATTATATACTTAGATAATGTTTAAAGACTGAAACAATGTGTATATATATTACGGACATTGTATAATTGTTTTTCTCAGCCTGTAGGTCCTTACAATTAATAAAATAAAATTAAAAAGTATTACTTAACGTTAAATAAATAAATATTTCTTACTTTTAACATGAAAAATATTCCAATTTATAGATTCCATAAGCTGACTAGAATGAAATGGGTAAGTGGAAAAACTCATGCATAGTTTTCGTTAAAATAAATTATTTTTTTAAAAAGAGGTATTTTGTTTGTAAACCTAAAAATTGATGCTATACGAGGAATACGCTACCTGTTAAGCAGTGGTGTCAGCCTGTGGGAAAATCACATATTGTGGGATTTTGACAATGATTTCTCAAAATGGGATAAATGGAATTTTCCTTTAAAAATTGACGAGATTTACGAGATTTTTCGTATATCTATTCCATTGACACCATCAAAATTGTCTATGGACGACAAGTCGACAGACGAATCTTCAATAATCTTGAAATTAATGCTAATTTTCAAATTTTGTTACTATAAAATGCATGTTAATGTTGAAGTGATTTATGTGGTAACTTATGAATCTCAGATAACAAGTTTCAAGGAACGTCAATTGCACTCTGGCATTAACAAAGGAGAAACGAAAGAAATAACACAATTAACGGAAGAAAAAAATGAGAAACGTGCAACTTCCAAATCGTTCCTTACGAAATGACTGAAGAAGGAGGTTTATCTAGTTTCCTGTGATGGGAACACTAAACTCACAACGGGACCACGGTGACTCAGTGATAGAGCGTTCACCTCTGGTGCATTGGGTCCCTGGTTCGATCCCAGCTCGGGCGAAGTGAACTTTGTAGTGGACAAACACCATTTGCGTGGGTTTTCTTGAGGTTCTCCCGTTTCCTCCCACTTTATATATTCCAACATTTCATTCATTTATCATCATTATCGTCTCCTTTAGCCTTGCCGGCATAACCGAGGGACGTAAAACTCAAAGATTTCATTTCATTTCACTAAACTCACAACCAAATGCACTTATTTTCATCGGGGTTTTCATTTTCAATTAAGGAAAGTGTTTGTTAATAAACTCGTTGATAAACGTAGACAATTGGAATTTGTTAATAATACACTCATATATTGAAGAAAATGATTGATATACACTAATTTATTATTTATTTATGCTGTACATGTAAAAAAGAAAAATAGACTGTTTACTAAAAGTATGTTGTTGTTTGTGCTCTTCTAACGTTGACACTCATACTGGCGACACTGCCAAAGATTATCCTAACATTAAATATATACTATTTGAAAGGTTTGAAGAAAATGTTTTTAACTGAAGACGAAGTTGAGCGGAAAGACATTAAAAACAGGGAATAGAGTTAGTTTAAAATGCAATAGTTTTGTATCAGTTAGGTATAACTCATACAAATTATTATTATTATTATTATTATTATTATTATTATTATTATTATTATTATTATTATTATTATTATTATTATTATTATTATTATTATTATTATTATTATTGCGTACTACCGTGCTCCCTAGCAGCACCGTAACTTAGATTTTTTCTGAGGGGGCAAGCATTAATACGCGTATTTGGCCCCCTCTAGAAAAGTTGTTTTTCTAATTATTGGGTTCTCTTTCCATCTTTCTTTACTCTTTATGGGCTCCCGGAGCCTATTGGCGCTGCCAAACGGCAAGGTCTGCGGTGCCGTTAGTTATGACTAGAGATGCAAAAAAGCCGGCTTTTTTGAATCGATGGTTTTTTCACATAAAAAGCCGGCTTTTTTGGGGAAAAAAAGAGAATTTTGGAAATTTTGGCTTTTTTCAGTTTCATGACTTTTCTATCTAAATAGCTTTCTTATAGTATATTCTATACTTAGATAAGAATTCCATGACCTAAATGCCATATTTCGCTCTAAAATTCACCATCAAGATGGATGGAGCACATGTTTTACGAATTAAAGCTAATATGAAGAATGTAGTATTTGAGGGCAATTTTAGAGGCTATTTAACTTTATTTTAACTTTTGAGTTATCGATATTTTTTCTTCTCGATATCATTTCAGTTTGTCGTCTGTTTCATTTCTAAGACCTTAGTACTCTAGCTTCTAACGCAGAAGTTAAACTTACGTTTTTTTTATATATCCGTCAAAGCGTACGTTTTTCAATATATCCATCTAACCGTACTTCCACATTTCTGTTATACTGTAGCTGTGCAACGATTTAGCAATAATTTTCCGGATACAACCTTGAATACTAATTTATACAAATAATCAGTAGAGGATTTAGAAACGTACTTTGGGACGGGTTTCTCTGATTGTTTCATTTTCTAAAATCTCCTAATTTTATTTGGGAGGAGCTTGAAGTTTATGAGTACAGGCATAACTAATACTCAGTGATGAAAATTTTCCGATTCATAAAAACATACTCCACTTATTCCTACATTGTTGTTTAGTCGAGATGTGAGGTGGAAAATTTTCTTCCATATTTTTCCGGAAAATTTTCAGTTCTTAACAAATATCAGTGATCAAGTAACAATTCGTCAGTATTCATAAAATTGATTGAATTCGTATATAGAAACGTTAAAAAGTGAAAGATCGTTGAAAGAATCTGAAAATTTTCATGGCTCAGACAATTTTCAGTACGATGTAGGAACTAGTGGAACAATTTTTCATGAATCGAAAAATTGTGTCCTGTACAATGAAAATTTTCCGGAAAATTTTCCAATTCATAAAAACATACTCCACTTATTCCTACGTCGTTGTCTAGTTAAGATATGAGGTGGAAATTTTTCTTCTATATTTTTCCGGAAAATTTTACGTTCTTAACAAATATCAGTGGTCAAGTAACAATTCGTCAGTATTCGTAAAATTGATTGAATTCATATATAGAAACGTTAAAGAGTGAAAGATCGTTTAAAGGATCTGAAAATTTTCATGGCTTAGACAATTTTCAGTACGATGTAGGAACTAGTGGAACAATTTTTCATGAATCGAAAAATTGTCTGTCCTGTACAATGAAAATTTTCCCGAAAATTTTCCGATTCATAAAAACATACTCCACTTATTCCTAGTTGAGATGTGAGGTGGAAAATTTTCTTCTATACTTTTCCGGAAAATTTCCCGTTCTTAACAAATATCAGTGATTAAGTAACAATTCGTCAGTATTCATAAAATTGATTGAATTCATATATAGAAATGTTAAAAAGTGAAAGATCGTTGAAAGGATCTGAAAATTTTCATGGCTTAGACAATTTTCAGTACGATATACGAACTAGTGGAACAATTTTTCATGAATCGAAAAATTGTCTGTCCTGTACAATGAAAATTTTCCGGAAAATTTTCCGATTCATAAAAACATACTCCACTTATTCCTACATCGTTGTCTAGTTATGATGTGAGGTGGAAATTTTTCTTCTATATTTTTCCGGAAAATTTTCCGTTCTTAACAAATATCAGTGATCAAGTAACAATTCGTCAGTATTCGTAAAATTGATTGAATTCATATATAGAAACGTTAAAGAGTGAAAGATCGTTTAAAGGATCTGAAAATGTTCATGGCTCAGACAATTTTCAGTACGATGTAGGAACTAGTGGAACAATTTTTCATGAATCGAAAAATTGTCTGTCCTGTACAATGAAAATTTTCCGGAAAATTTTCCGATTCATAAAAACATACTCCACTTATTCCTACATCGTTGTCTAGTTAAGATGTGAGGTGGAAATTTTTCTTCTATATTTTTCCGGAAAATTTTACGTTCTTAACAAATATCAGTGATCAAGTAACAATTCGTCAGTATTCGTAAAATTGATTGAAAATATATATAGAAACCTTAAAGAGTGAAAGATCGTTTAAAGGATCTGAAAATTTTCATGGCTTAGACAATTTTCAGTACGATGTAGGAACTAGTGGAACAATTTTTTATGAATCGAAAAATTGTCTGTCCTGTACAATGAAAATTTTCCGGAAAATTTTCCGATTCATTAAAACATACTCCACTTATTCCTAGTTGAGATGTGAGCTGGAAATTTTTCTTCTATATTTTTCCGGAAAATTTTCTGTCCTTAACAAATATCAGTGATTAAGTAACAATTCGTCAGTATTCATAAAATTGATTGAATTCATATATAGAAATGTTAAAAAATGAAAGATCGTTTAAAGAATCTGAAAATTTTCATGGTTTAGATAATTTTCAGTACTATGTAGGAACAAGTGGAACAATTTTCCATGAATCGAAAAATTGTCTGTCCTGTACAGTGATTAAAATTTTCCGGAAAATTTTGAAACGGAAAATTTTCCGATTCGTAAAAGAATAGTCCACTTATTCCTACATCGTTGATGTGAGGTGAAAATTTTCTTCTATAGAGAGAAAGAAAAACTGCGGTAAAAGTTTATTTCCCAACTTGAAATACAAAATTTTCCGTTTCCCGAAAGCTAATTGGAAAATTATAATTTGTTGCTGACTAACTTTCCTCTACTGAAATTCAATTTTGTAGCTCTATGTGCAGTTAAATATAGTGGATAATTTTCCACCTAACATCACTATATATAATTTGTCAGGCCTATGAAAAGTGTTTTCCACTTGTTTCTACATCGTAATGAAAATTTTCCGATCTATGAAAATTCCTCTCACTTGTTTCTACAGAGCAATAAAACTTTCCGATTCAGAAAACAGTTGTTTTACTTCTTGCTTCGAAATGATGAAAACTTTCCGACTCATAAAAGATTCTTCAATTTTTCCATATAAGGCAGGAAATATTTCGATTCATGAACAATTGTTTAACTTATTCCTACATAGTACTGAAAATTGTCTGAGCCATGAAAATTTTCAGATTCTTTAAACGATCTTTCAGTTTTTAACATTTCTATACATGAATTCGATCAATTTCATGATTGCTGAGGAATTGTTACTTGATTACTGATATTTTTTTAGAACGGAAAATATTCCGGAAAAATATAGCGGAAAATTTTCCGCCTCACATCACTACTAATACTGTATTTCGTTTCGTTTATATCTTTAGCGATAATCTTCCGGATACAACCTTGAAGATCATTTTATACTGAGAATCAGTGGCGGATTTAGAAAAGTATTTTGGGAGAGTTTTTTTCTTACTAATGTTTAGTTTTTCTAAACATTCGTAATTTTTATTTGACGGCAGCTTAAAGTTAATGAGTAAAGGCATAACTAATAGATATTTCATTTGTTTTAGACATTCCGTAATTTTGGGGAACAGGCTTCAGTCCAAAAGACCGCCCCCCCTAACCCTCGCAAAACCGTCACTGCTGGTAATTAGTAATAATAACGATTTAAAAACAATAAGAAAGGAAGTCGGCCAACTCACAGTACACGCACTATTTCTACTTCATAGATGGAATGAAGAAAAGTTTTGTCAGAATGGTCGAATGCTGAGTTGAATTCCGGACTTCTCGATAGAAGCGCAAAAGCTCCAGTCAATCATGTTTGTTGTGCAGTTGTATTTATCTTAACTTAAATATATTCCGTAGTCCTTTTTTTGTGTGTGTGTTGGTGGGGTGGGGAGAGTTCCATAATGATATGAAGGGTGTGAGCCAAGAACATGGTAACTAACAAATTTTCAATTGCTGAGTTACGCAGCATCAGATAGGTAGCAACGCATACCGCTTCGTTTAATCCCTCATGTATAGACTTATCTGAAAAATCAGCTTTCCGACTTTCAAAATGGATTGTGCAGCAGAAAATTTCTAATTTCTTAAAATAGTAAAATTATGGGTTACCATGTTCTTATCTCACACCCTTCATGTTCAATCCCTCTTGTTAAAAACACAGAAAACTTGAGGACTGAATAAACCGTGATGGTGCTTATATAAAACTGTAGAATTTCAAGAATATACAAAACCAAAAGCTCTAGGTGTGCAGCCTTTAAGTGTATCATATAAATCTAAGTATTTTTCTTATGTTTTATTTTAATTTTATTTTGTTCCAAAAAGAGGGTATGGAATATTT
This sequence comes from Thermobia domestica, assembly GCF_964235325.1. Classification (NCBI taxonomy): domain Eukaryota; kingdom Metazoa; phylum Arthropoda; class Insecta; order Zygentoma; family Lepismatidae; genus Thermobia; species Thermobia domestica. Next base: position 18,887 of record NW_027657205.1, on the reverse strand, counting down.
TGAAGTAAAAATACTACATACAATTTTGCTACTTATTTGAGTATTTTTTTAAAAGAAGTATTTACTTTTAGGGTTGGCTGGTTTACACCAGCTGTTTTTCTTCTTTTTTTAAATAAACAACTGGTTTAAACCGAAAAAAATAAAAGGTACGAAAAATGCGAATCGTGTGAACTTCATGGTGACGTTTCCATACATCAAACCATCTGCATTAGTTTTATTTCCTTTTTACCTTTTAATCAAGGTGTCCCATGTTCAATTCTCGGTCGAACCACAACCCTTCTTTCATGCGTAAACAAAGTACTGGTTCGGATGTTACTTTAAGCGAAAGTCTTCTCCTTGATAACCTCGGTATTACGTAAGGATGTTAAGTCTGAACATACGAAACGAAACTAAATTGTATATTTCTGCATGCCTGAATGCCTGTTGTTTTATAAAGAAGCCAAGGTTGCTTAAATATACTGATATAAATTGACAAAATGTATCGATTGCCTACGTAGCTTCCAACATTAGCTTGGATTGTATTTTCAATGATATGTACGCACTAAATTTGTAATTTAATACCTCAGTTTTAGCGTACTGATTATGATACGTTGACCTTTAAATTTTACATGCAAAGCAATAACAGGATTTTTTTCGTTATTGTTTTACATTTAGAGTAATGACGGGATTTTCCCGATGGCTAGGGCGGGAGTTTCTCAACTTAAGAAATTTACTGACCGGACTTCTTTAAGCTTATGCGACCTCTTCCAGCATAACCCCGTTGTTGCATAATAACACCAAGGCGAAACAAACTTATTTCTGTGAATATGTAATATAAATACATAAAGCAAAATATCTAAACCCCAAAAAACCTGGTTTAAACCAAAAAAGCCTAGTTTAAACTCCCCCCAAAGAACGGGTTTTTGGCATTTTCAAAAACAACCATGACTCTTGCCAACCCTGCTTACTTTTGTATGTAGGACGTTAAAAAAAATCTTATTATATACATTGGTTAATCCTTTGGAATTCATAATGTAAATATGTTGAGAAGTAAAACTGTTTGAAATATCTTTTCGAAATTCATGGTTTATTTTCAAGGTTTTATATTATTATCGGCATCAACCACTAATTAAATGACTTTTTGTGTTGTAGAGAAGCGAAACAAAATTTGGTTTATCAATTTAAAGCAGAATTTTCAAAAACAGCCCAAAATTTCCCAAGCAAAAAAGCGAAGCAGAAAAAACCAAGTTTTTTTCAATAAAGCCGGTTTTTTTCCGAGCCCTTGCATCTCTAGTTATGACCCTAGGTCCGTTCCATACATAACAAATTAATTAAGGGGACAATATTGACAAATCTCAAAACAATACGAATAAATCTTATTTATTGGGCTTCTAATAGTAGCCGTTTTTTTTTTTTACTGAAATGGTCCCACGACACATTTTTGTTTTATTTACTTTTTGTGTGCTGTTTTGTTTATGTAATGTAGTGAACCTCTTTGGTGTTTCATTTACAATTTCGTGTTCATATCGTATATGGAGTAAGAACATTTTGTCTTAAAATAGGCTCCCCTCGAACGGCTGGAAGCTTCTACTGGAGCAAGTTGCCCCCTGCCCCCTAGGTTCATTTATTAAGAAGACAGATAGCAAAAAGGTTTGAATAATAAAGAAACTAGTTTGCAATAATTAAGGTTTGTTTATAATAAAAAAATAAGTATTTGAGCTTGTGTCACTCTCCCTGATTCATATATTTCTACCATATTTTTCATTCACAGTGATTTATAGTAGTTCCTCGAGTTTTACTTCTGTACTTTTATGGTTTTAATTGTAAAATTTCTTTCTTCAACACTTTAGTTTTTCTTCGTTTTAATTTAGAGTGATTTTTCATTAAATTAGCATCCTCATTTAGCTTATTAGATACAACATCCAAGTATCTGCCTAAATCACATTTACATTAAGGTTCATTTTTTTTAACATTCATGCATAACAAGTACTTAATAATGCAAATTTTAACACAAACGTAATGAAAAACAATCAATCTTCACCAAGATCTGAGCATGATGTTGATTTCTATCTTTATGAAATTAGAGGAGATGAAAAACTTTCAATAGTTACAACTAAAACGAAATGTAATTCCTAATTTTGAAAACAGCTTACACAGTGGCAACGATTCACTAATTAGGGATAGTACACTCGCTTAAAACTCAGGTACGAGAACAATTGTATACCTGTGAAGATACCTAACGATCCTCCTCAAATTTGTATAGCAAAGGACGAAAATACATTTGAATCAAGTTTCTATATGAATATTTTCTGATCAATTAATATAAAATCAGAGTGTGCGTGTGCAAGGTCAAATAAATAAATTTAATAGTACTAATTAAGAAAATGTGACTTAACTTTAACAGTTATAAATATTGAAATGAAGTCAAACAAATTTTAAACATATCACTTGAAGGAATATTTATTTATAGCTGTGACTTATCCATTTATACGCAGAACTATAGATGTTTTATTTTTGCTTTAAACCTATTCATAATTATAATTTTCCGTAATCGACTTTATACATACATGCGTATATTTAGAGGCGTAGTTACTAGAAGCCCACGTTGTTGTTGCATTTTCCTTTCCTCAATATCTATAATTCACGAATTATTATTAATTATTATAATCATTTCATATCCGTTAAAACTAGCTGATGAAATATTACTTTGATATTTACTAATACTTATGTGTATGCTTTCTGATGAAACATTTTCGTTAAAGTCGTCATTCTGCAATTCCTTGGTCACTTTATAAATAGTTATTCGTGTACGTGACTTAACCAAGTGGTATATAAGCGAGAATATTTTTGAACTTGGCAATCAGAAGTAAACTGATCAAGAAAGAAATAGATCTACTATTCTCATTACAATGAAGCTTGTAAGTATATGCTATAAATTGCAATAGTTGTGTTCAAAACACATGAGAAAATAATATTAAAAGAACAGACCACTCTAGTTTCAGAGTTTATTTTTTAAACAGAATGGATTTCTAAACTTGTTTCATCAAGAAATTTCATTTTCAATTCGTGTGCTACAGAAGAGAGATCAAAAATTATAGTCAGAATTAAAAATAAAATTGAAGTCAGAATTAAAAATAAAATTATAGTCAGAATTAAAAATAAAATTATAGTCAGAATTGTGTCATAGTTCAATCAGCTATGACTAACGGTGCTATATAGATTGATTCAGATCAATGCATTAGAAATCAGAAACAATTTTGAAGTGTAACTTATGATGTAAACTAAGGCATATCAATTGAAAATTTTCAGAATTTAATTACCTAAGATGAGTTTAATTTTTAAAATTGAAATATGGAAATAATTATCTTTGAATAAGTCTTAGAAAATAAATAAAGTTCAAAATTGAAAGAGTCGAAGCTAGGGAAGAATTAAAGTTCAACTACAGTATTAAGTTTCTAAGTTTGGAAATAGTAATAATTCTATTCTTTATATAGATCGTTGTTGTACTTGCTGTTTTGGCGGTTTACGTCGCTGCAGAGGAGAGAACGAGACGCGGTGCCATTGTCTCTTCAATTGGAGGAATTCCAACCATTGGATCTCCTTTGATCGGAGGAGGCCTTGTAGCTCCTGTGTCTCCTCTATTGGCATCTCCAGCCCTTGTGTCTTCAACTGCTTGGCCTGGATCAAGACTTCTTGCAGCTCCTATTTGGGGATGATATTTGACCAATACAAATCAAGGAATAAACATTGACATTTGAAACTGGATCTGTGAAGCGAATATGAAAAAAAAAATATTCTGTATGTGTGTTTATCTTGTAGTATTTGTTGCATCTAAATAAAAAGTACGAAATGAAGCTAAGTTCATATGATTGAAACTAATACTTATGTCTCCATCTTAAAGAACTAGATGCATATGTTTGTAATGAATTTCGAGCTCTTGATATTAAAGTATGTAGAATATTCTATTTACCAATCTAACCGAGTAGAATTGATTTTATCTATTGTGTAACTTCGAAGTAAATCAAAGAATATTTAGGTAGAATGAAGTAAAAGGATCGTGTGTTATTCTCTACAAACCAAATAATTCATAATAATCACAATCTCGAAAAAGGTGTAGCCTGGTAAGATGGTGAAAAGTCCCCTTACATGGGTTGCTGAGGTATTTATACCAAAGGTACCTTACATCCAAAGATGACTTTAGCCTGAAAATCAAATTGCTTCGAATTTCGAAGTTATTGGTAAAAATTCGGAAGTCAAAAAGTGATCATATCTCGGAAAAGACTTAAGTTACGATGGTGAAACAAAATACGAATATATTTTGCTTGAAGAAACTTACCGAAAACTAGAAAAATTGTGTTTTATTCCTATATTGATTTCAATCCTAAAACCTCTTAGTTTTTCTAAATCATTAATTTTCCTTTACCTTTAGTGCCCTTTACGATGAAGAATTTTCTGAGGCTTTAGGATCAAAATATCAGTACTGCTAGATATGGCTAGACGAGTATTTCCTATTACACCTATTTATCAACGTCTATCTTCTGGGGCCCTTGGCAATGGAAATGTGAATAAACCCTTGTAGCTAATGAATTTTGTATATTAGGATGGTAGGCGCTAGATCAAGAATGATTCTTCCCAAATTTTCATTTTATGAATGGAATGAAGACAATTGAACAACTAGAATGATCATGGAGAAAACAAACAAGTTCAAATGAATTTTCAAATGAAACATCTGCCAACAACAAGGAATGTCAGATTTTCATCTTAAATTTTGAGTATTTCCTGAAATATTCCATTTCCCTTTCTGTCTTATTTGAAACTTTCAATAACTAAATAAGCTTAACTCAAAGCTACTTGACATTTTCCCAGGCGAATCCGAAGATGAATCTGAGAATACGGTGCGTAGTTTCGGTGCGGGTTTCGATACCGTCTTATATTTAGTAGTGTCCAATGGTTCCTCAGGAATTGTTTGAGGGAGGAGTGACCCAATCATAGGCCTTCCTGGACATGGCGTTTTCTGCAGTTCCTCATCACCCTTAGCAATAGCTCCACATTGCGAACAGTGCACTTGTGAACATTTCGGCCATACACTTGATGAATGGGAGGTTTTTGACTTTTTGACCTTAGACCGCTGCATAAAGAAAGACATGACCGAAACAGAATGGAACTTCAGTTTCTAATGACAAAAATACAGCCCAAATGCTGTATAATGATTAACATATTCTCAAAAAAACATTCATGGAATGCAACATGGAAAAATAATAACATTCTTACACTTAAATGAAGGCAGGCATACTCTAAACAAAAACAAATAGGCAATGAGAAAGGTACAAGGGCGTATCCCGGACAAGCCCCCAAAGTTCTCACGGCTCTGTTTTCCCGGCCAGAAGGCAGAGAAACATGAGATACTACAGGTTAAATTTTCTCTAGGGATATAGTGATCAAGATACACCCATTTAGTTGTACCCTACACCTCTATCCTAGAAAGGATGGGTTTAACACTAGCATAAAGGAAGAACTCTCTTTCTTCATATAACAATATAAATTTATTAAAATAAAATAAAAATAAGAAGAAAACATAGTTTGATAACTCAGAATATATGTGTAACAGAGGAGTGCTGAGACAATATTTTGAAGGCCTTGACAAATTATGACATCTTGTCTGTCTTCAAGTTTAAGTAATAACAGAATAAAGTGAAAATCCAAATTACAAATTACAATGACAGATATTAATTGCAATGATTTTCAATTAATTAAAGAGTTAAGTTATTCTAGAGTTTGAAATATAACGAATTTAGTTGAGAGTTCTCCACTAGAACTTTACCATATTGAATTTGTTCCGAGGCTGCCTGCCGAAAAAAAGTAACTTAAAACAGAAACATAATTACCTGACTGATGTTAGGCTTCGTGCAAGGTGTTGACATTTGATGCAGACTACACTGTCAATAGCACTCAACTCTCACAATGTTTCACGGGTTCAGTCATTTTATCATGCCCGACTCCGTCATTGTTGACGCATGTGGTGGTGTGATATTCTGGATTTTTCCAGAAAGCAGGATGAGTCTCTTCGTCACTTGTCAGTGTGAGGAGGGAAAAAGGATAGTACAAGAGTCATACGCAATTGCTTATCCGGAATCTGTTTTCTTCAACAATCAAAATAAGTAATTGTCTAAGGAAGGAGAAGGAGAAGTTGGATATTCGGGAGATGGTATTTCACTTGATCGGAAGCATCACATCACTCCTAACTCAAACTTTATGATATCACCATACTGACATTTCCTGAATTGTGGCATTACTTGATTCATATCGAGCCAATATGTTATTTGTTGCAAACTAGGCCACGTATGCACTGGTCGTGCAACATAACCTTGAGTTGTTTTTGTTTGTGTTTTCTTGACTAGTCATCAGATGCCTTTGCGTCAGGAAGAAAACGAAGTGTTTACATACTTTCCATGTTTGAATGAAACTAGAATGTATTAGTCATCCAACCGTTATCTCTCTATTTCCTCTCTTCTTGAATCACTCACTCCTTGAGGTAAATTGGAAAATTTAAAGGAAATAGCAATCAAACATTAAGATTGTTGTTCCTATAAGCAATGCATATGTAGAACAAAGAAAGTAATGATAAAATTTTGTTTCCAATAAAGTTAAGGAGAATTGAACTAAGGACCTAGGAGTATATAGAATGGTCACGAAAATATAGCCCGTGACACATCGGGACATCTTACACTTTGATTACAGTTTCTTAACTCCATGTATTTCTACTCATAATATATTCAAGACTCCCAGGCCGTTTTCTAGTTTAGTTGAATTATCTACATTAGCATTATTGATTTTGTTATATGCGTATTGAAAATAGCAAATGCATGTGAGATTTCATCATTGTTCATTACCTCTTTATTATTATTAGACAATAAACCGAAGTTTAGATGTCGCGTTTTGCTTTTCCAAAGTCCCACAATTAGGAAGGATTATATTCTAACAAAAATTCTGATCTAGTACAAAGTTCTTATATGCATTATTTACTTCACTTTTAATTTATCTTTGCAGGCTACTAAATTCTTATTGGGAAAAGATGATATCCCCTTTCCACCTCTTAGTATTTTTGTGAGCGTTTGCTTTGAGTTTAATTTTCTTAACTATTTTCCACTATAACAGGAGGTTTTGTGACGGTATTTTCTTTGGTGGAATACAGAGATCAAATATATATTTTATAAAGTGTCATAAAAATGTTTACAACTACGTCTATATTGTTGTATTTTCTAAGATATTTCCAGTCTATTCGCCAAGTTTGAAACAGCTCTCTGACATTGTCTTTACAAAAATGTATCCTGTTATGTTACAATTTGATTTAATTGATTAAAGCGATTTAGTTTTATCTCACTCTTTAAAGCTAGGTGATATTCATATTCTTATACCAACGAATAAGTTTCCTTAATTACCATTACATAGTCTAAATTATTCAGGACTAAATAAAAAAAATTGCAGAATTTTAGAATCTAGAGATGAAGGTTGAAACTTTAATAGTGGCAATTATTTATTTATAACTGATACAAAAATATAAGCATATTACAAAGATTTACAGTGTTTCAATGTAGTCACCAGCATTGTGCATAACCAGTTACCAGCGATGTGAAAGTCATTAGATATTTGTAGCAGCACCGGTTGTGTTGATAGTGCTAATGAATCTATCTACTGCCTGAAGAATCTCTTGAACAGTTCTGAAATGAATGCAACGAAGAGGTTTCTTGCGCTTAGGAATCAAGTCAAAGTCTCAAGAGCTTAAACCAGGGAAGTAGGGTGAATGATACACCACTTCCTACCTCTATCGATCGAACAAAATAGTCACACCTTTTACTGTATGCGCCCAGCAAAATGGTGGGTAGATTCTGCAAAAGGTGTCGCACTTCTTTCTCAAGGCTAGTCACAAATTGTGTTGCAGAAAGAAACAAAAATCCTGCTCACTGACCTTATGATATGGAGGAACGGTATGCGTTGGGATTACATCATTTCAGTCGTACACGAGAATCACGATAACTTTCAAATTATTCAGGTTCTGACGAATTTCGGATTTTCGTGGTGACTCATAATGACGTCATTCGTTTGATTGACGTTTCAATTATATCTCATACGATTTGCCCCATGTTTCGTACAGCGTAAAGAAACGGCGTAAGAGAGCCTCTTCTTCCCGCTTATAGCGCTCCAATTAAGTACAAGCAGTATTGTACAGTAGCTATTTCTACATTTCCGTCAACTCATGCGGAACCCATTGTGATGTTGTTTTTTTCATACCCAAGCTTTCCTTCGAAATAGGCAGAACAGTCATATGCGCTACTCTTGTCTCTTGGGACAGCTTACGAAGTACGGCGTCAGTCAGTGTCCAGTAACGCGGTAAAAGCACACATCTTCACTGACACAAGGACGACCAGGTCGTTGCATATCTTCCACATTTTGACGTCTCTCCTTTAAGGCTCGTACCCATTTTGCCACTGTTCTGTAAGGCATGGCAAATTTTCCGCAAGCCTCTCTAAGACCTTGACTACACTCTTATACTGTACGGTCTCTGGCACATTCAACTCTTATCCAAATCTGTTGTTCTTGCAACAATAACCTTGCCATACCCTACCGGCATACGTTGTGTATGTATAGACCGACATCCGCCACCTACATGGGGATCTGATCTATTCGTCCACTGCTTTTGCACCTGATGTCAGAAGGGAAAGTTCCTTTGTGCAGCGGTAAGTTAGGTACGTAACTAATATGTGGTACCAGGGACATTATTTGATTCCTTCCCGTAGCGTTTCTAAAGCAGTGTTGCTACTAGTAAGATTCTAACCCTTGTATTACTACTACTCGTATTAGTGCATTTTTAGGGGTAATCCTCATTTCAAGGGTACACATCTCTTTTCGTCGTTTTCATCAGATTTGCTTCTTCCCTGGAGATCGTTCCACTGACTAATTAGTCATATTTCATTTTCCCACTCAAGAGGCTACGGGACTCTACCCCCTCAGTTGCACCAACCCCTAGGCAGTAAGACTTACACAATCTCATTTCAAGGATACACATTTTAATTAGTTGTCAACTAGTTTACAGGACACCTTTAAAAGTACTACAGGGCTACGTAAAACTATCGCCATTTACTAACTAAAACAATTTCTACTGCAGTGACATCTGGTTCAAGCTTTGAAGTTTTGTAGTACATGAGGAGACAATAGTAGATAATATTTGTAAAAATAGGAGTGATAATTTATTTTAGGTCTCTTAACAAATATGAGTATTTATTGATGTTTGTCAATGCGAAGAAATATTAATTACACAGTACAATTTCCTTAATGTCATAAATAATGAAGAGCTCGATTTTTATGTAGAATATTACAAATTATTTTGTATTGTTAAATGGTAATCTCTTTAATATCGAAAATTTGGAAGACTCATATTGTGCATTGGCATTTCCTATGGATGACATTTATAACAGGCATTCACTTTTTTAATTATGAACCAAATACATTGTATATTAAAATGAAATCTAACACTGATGCTTGAAAAATTGCGAAATTTAAGTACACAAGATACGTATAGTGGTATATATATATATATATATATATATATATATATATATATATATATATATATATATATATATATATATATATAACACTCTCATTTTGCCTATGTTTGATTAGTGCGATTCAATATATGGTTTCTCTCTCTTCACTCATAATACTAGGGCAATTCAGAAAATACAGAATTACTCTATACGCTTCTCTCTCAATTACAGAAAGTCTCAGCATATTCTGCCGGTACTTAATGAATACAATATCCTAACCATGTCCCGAAGACGATATCTCCGATACTGTTGTTTACTATACAAAATAAATTCACCACCTTACTTGCATCATAAATTAACATGTAGATCAGAAATTCACCATTACAATACCCGAGGAAGTAATAAACTGAATATGCCCCGGCATTCTTTAAAAATAGCAGAGAAGGCATTTTCAATTTCGGCAGTAAGAATCTGGAACTCCCTACCAAAGTCAATCACTGACAAACCGTATAATTCATTTAAATCATCATTCCAAACATTACTATTTAGAGATCAGAGACAAAGCATTGGCACACATGAAAGGTTTACTACAGTTTGAAATTGGACTGAAATTGGTATGAAATTGGACTAGCAGTATGAGTATAGTTTTTTTAATTTATATTTACTGAGTGTTTTGTTTATCTTTAGTATTATTGAATGTATCATGTTATGTTGTTATTTGTATCTTGTATCTTATTTGTGTCTTTATTTTCTTTGTAATGATGACAAGGGTTAGGTGGCAGAGCAGCCTCTGGCTGAACCTCGCCCGCTGAAATAAAGAGAAATTCCTACTTCGATGGCTTCTGCAATACCCAACCTCGGTGTTAAGTGAATTTAAGGAGCTCCTTGCCATGTGGCTATTAGAAACCAGTCCCAAAATTGGAGGTAAGGGCCACATAGTTGAAGTGGACTAGAGCATTTTTGGCAAACGCAAATTCAACAGAGGTCGTATAATGTGCACCAAATGGGCTGTTGGAGGAATCGACCGACAAATTAGAACTTTTATGATGTTGGTGGAAGCAAGAAATGCCACTACTTAGGAAATGTTATATTAAATAATTTCTTACCCGGCACAATTATAAAAAACAGATTGCTGGAGAGGATATAACAAATTATCTGCTTTGGGATACCAGCATAATACAGTAAATCACAGCATTAATTTTGTTGATCCGAATGTCAATACAACACACACACAAACTATTGAATCTTATTGGTCGAGTGTAAAACGAAACATTCGACGACGCGTAAGGAGAATGAGTATCAATAGAACTGAGTTATATTTAACGGAATATGTATGGCGCAGCAGATTTCACACCACTGAACAACTTTTTTTCAGATTCCGTACGTGCCATGCAGTACTTCTATGAACAGTAAAATTATAAACTAAATGAAACAAACAAATGACAAGGAATTTAACAATCCCCCCCCCCAAAAAAAAAAAAAGACGACGATCAAAAAGATCTAAATTGTTTTACCAGTAACATATATGGACAAGAGGATATAGATGTCTTCGCAACTTTTAAACACGCCAATGGAAAAACAATTTCTAGTTTGGTAGAAGCAATTGATTCATTGTCAGTCCTAAGCTTGAGTAAAGTGTGAAGAGAAGTTGCAATAAGAAGATAATTGGGGTCGGAATTTGTATTTCCTATGGGCATACATCTTCCCATTCTACATATTTCTTCTGAAAAATTGAAGGATAACAATAATTATATACAATCCACCACAATCCAAGGATAACCATAATAAAGATAAGTTTCTAAATTATTCTCTAAACGAAACTCGCCTTCTACAGTATGTATTGAGATTCGCACGAACTATGATTTCTGGACTTTGTCCCAGAAAATAATAATGACAATATCTAGGTTTATTAATGACGTACTGTTTTATAAACTATGAACAAAATTGTTAGTACCTTTCTAATCAAGTTACATGAAAGAAGGTTAGTGCAACAGTAAATTAGAGAGGAACAGTATGCCATATTCATGACTCAGAAATCCTTCAAGAAGCTGAAATTTTCTTATTTTTTATTTTTTTATATAAAAAGAAAATTATTCTTAGTTGAGATTCTAGGGATGAAAGTAGAAAATATCATGAAAACATCAAGTTTAATTTTTGATCTTAATATGGTCAATAGCGTAGTCCTTGCATTAGAAACCACCCGTCCCAATTTCGGAGAAAAAGTCCCAAGTCCAGATATCTCTGTCAAGACTTCTAATATCACGTGACATTTATTATTATTATATTAAAGTAACGGAATACGTCAACTATTTATATCGTTTACTTTGTATGTATTTAGGTATGTAATATAGGCCTATATAGAGACTACATAGGCCTACTATATAAATTGTTACTTGTACCGCATATATATGATTTTGATTTAAATAGTTTCATTTTCCTTTCATCAATTACATAAATATGATTAGCTTTTCTCTCGAAGGACTTATGTAATATTATTATGAGAAAAGAACCGGAGGGACATTTCTAATCCTGTTAACTGCATGAAATGTCTCTACATTTGGTTTGAAAAAGTGGCAACCCTACTGCTCATACGTACCAAAAATATATATACCTGAAAATTACAATTCTGTTCTTGCATATGTGAGTGTGACGTGTAATTCAATGGATTTTTCTTTTTTATTATTCATGCACCTCTCTTTACTTTTGTAAAGGGTTGAAATTATACACTACAAGTAAAAGTACTTGCAATCTTGGTTTTAATTTAATGGCGCACTGTAATTCATTGTTATATAATGTTACTGCAAACATATGTTTGTAGTATAGACCCTATATATTTTATAGGAAGTAGCTTTTCAAAGATCTTCATATACAGCAGAATTTCGTAAATAATATTTATTTGACAAGATGTATCAAAATTAAAATTTTGTATCAGTTTTGAAAATGTAATTGCAGTTATTTAATTAAAACGATGTGTGGCTTTCGCTCGTAATGATCTTAATAATGATAAGACGAAAGCGACAAGTTTTATAGCTACTGCTGCTCAGTAGTTTATTTCCTGATGATTGATGTGTATGACATCCTTACTTGTTTTGCTATTTTTTTTAAAAAAAAAATAATATTTTTCAAAAGTACCTTTTAATTTCCATTTTTTTTCAATATCAAATATTAAAGAAAAGGTCAACTTGTAAAAGGAAACATAGTTTCTATGAAGCATGAGCGAATATACCGTTTGACCTTTACCTTTCTGTTCATGTTTCGTTTTTCCACTGATGCAGTAATTCTTTTCCATTAAAGTTACTCAGAGTATGAGTATTTTTTTCTATGAGTTGGTTTTCATTTCTGATATTTAGTCTGTATACTCTGAAAAAGTTCCAGTAGACATGATACGTCAATAAAACATAAGCACCTAACTAACAAATTTTACAACATTTTCGCATTACAATCTAGTCCTACACTTACGATTTATTCTATAAAATGGTACTCATTAATATACCTAGTTCTAAGACAATTATGTTATCTCTTTAAATTATTCAAAGAATTAGCGTCTGCTAATTGTTCCAAAGGGATAGGGAAAATATGTCAATCGATAGAACTCGTTAAGCAGAACAAAATTACGTGAGGGTAAATCCTCATTTGTAGTTTTCTTCTTCTTTTTTTTAGAAAATGTACAAAAGTGAATTTTTACGATAATAAAAAATATTGTTGATGGCCAACAATAACAGACTCAATAACAGGCAGCTATATTAGAGTGAAACTGATTGTAAAACACATCGCTCAAGTTTTTCGTTATTACCTGTTCAACTTTAAGGAGATTAAATAGGAATTTTGCCAAAATTCAGAATTGCATTTCTAATAATGTGTCCCCTTGAATTGGGATCGTATAAGTCCTACCGTCCATGGCAAATGCTGATAACAACTATGACAATCATGTGAAAGTGGTCGCTTCAAGTATGACTAACTTACCAGAGGGTGATGTGGGCATTCACGTGGAACAATCTCCAGGGAAGAAGCAAATATTCTGATGAAAATCACTATGTGTACCCTTTAAATGCGTTTTGCCCCATTTTTAGTTTTTAGTGTAGAGGCCCTAACTGATAAGAAACTGAAGGGTAAAATAAAATCTAAAGGAAAAGTTAAATTTGTTATCAAACCTCTCTCTAAAAGTTTGTTCTCTTTAGGTTTCATTAAGTTAGTATATTTTGAAATAATAATAATAATAGTAATAGTAATAGTAATAGTAATAATAATAATAATAAGTAGTAGTAGTAGTAGCAGTAGCAGCAGCAGTAGTAGTAGTAGTAGTAGTAGTAGTAGTAGTAGTAGTAGTAGTAGTAGTAGTAGTAGTAGTAGTAGTATATTTGTAAATATAACGAAACTACAACAGTGAACTAAATAACCACTTCAGAAACCCAAATGGCTCCCTTTTTAGATTAATTTTTAAAATTTTCAATTTAATATTTTTTGTGACAATTGGTTTTACAATAGGATTTTGGTTCTTTGATATATTGTACTCTGATAATTCGTCAATATTTTGATATCATGAGTTAAATCGGCTATTGGACTGCTTTTCATAAGAATGTATCTTTCTTTTACTATCAGTCTACCCTAGTTAAGGTATATTTGCTTCCGGAAAACAAACAATAAATCTTTAGTTTCAATTTTTACCTTATCCCTTAAGTTAGAATAGTTTAGCCTTTCACATTAAAAATCAGAATAACTATAAACCTTTTTTTTTCTGCATCGTTGCTCAATCCTAATTTGCAAACTATTACCATTTCTTGTCCTTAGAAAACGGAACGTAATATAATTGTAAGCGTTCTCAAAGTTAATACTATGCAATGAAACGTAAGCTAATATAGCGGATGTAGTTTTAAAAAAAAGTTTCTTTTGCAGATAAATATTACAGTTTCATAGCTATGTTTTTCAATGCTTATCCTGGTAATTAATAGATAGTTATGTTGTTAAATGTTCTCGAAAGGAATGTTTTCTTGAAGAGTAGGAACATGATGCAACATTATTCTTTTTTTCTTTTTTTAAAACTTTTTTGGAGAGTCTTTCCAGCATCAAGGATCGCTTGTAAGAGCAGGTATACAATAGAGTGTACGAAGCACGTAAAGTCCCAAAATTATCATCTTTAATGTTCATAGAATGAAATCTATAAAGTGTAAATGAGGAAAATACCTTTCAGACAACATTATTGGAAATAAACTTCTTCTTCTTCTTCTAAGCCTTTTCACAGTTAGCTGGGGTTTGCTTTTCGGATCGCTGTCCACTACCTGCTTCTATCATTATTTAGAATAAATTGTAGGGCCTAATTGAAAACTTAAATTAGTAGAGCAGAAATTAATATGTAAGTATTTAACTTCACTTGTGTTGCTTCTGTTTGTGAAAAAAAATTACGAGATTGTGATTATTATGAATTTATTTTGATTAATTTGTAGAAGATAACACTCATTCCTTCTACTTCATTCTACCTAAGTATTCTTTGCTTATACTTCGAAGTTACACAATAGACAAAACCAATTTCAATTATGTTAGATTAGTGAATAGAATATTCAATATTCTTTAATATCTATAACTTGAATTTCATTCCGTACCTATGGCCCTAGCTCTTAAAGATGGAGAAACCTTTTTTGCTTCATTTCGTACTTTTTATTCAGATGCACAAATACTACATGATAAACACACACACAAAAGATTTTTCTTATCCATTTCACAGAGTCAGTTTCAAATATCAATGTGTATTCCTTGACTTGGGTTGGTCGATTTCAATCTGCAATCCTTTACTTGCGATATTAGAGTACTATCATCCCCAAATAGGAGCTGCAAGAAGTGTTGATCCAGGCCAAGCAGTTGAAGACACAAGGGCTGGAGATGCCAATAGAGGAGACACAGGAGCTTCAAGGCCTCCTCCGATCAAAGGAGATCCAATAGTTGGAATTCCTCCAATTGAAGACACAATAGCTCCACGTCTCGTCCTCTCCTCTGCAGCGACGTAAGCCACCAAAACAGCAAGTACAACCAAGAGCTATAAAAAGAATAGAATTATTACCTTTCGCAAAATTAGAAACTTAATACGGCAGTTGAAGTTGAGTTGTTCCTTAACTTCGACTCTTTCAATTTTGAACTCCATTTATTTTCTAAGACTCACTCTTTTAATTTTAGAAAAATCAATTTCTTCATATTCATAACAATAACTTAGATATATCATGTACTATAAACATTACCACGTAAATGATATTGTAAACTTTGATTTAAAGTCTTGTTCTGTAAAAGTAATTTAACTTTAAATAAAGATTTTTTAAGAGTGAAATTACTAAAGAAGAAATTACAAACTAATGAACAGGAACCTTTTGAATTATGATAAAGATGTTTGGTTCATAAAATAAGAACATTTCTTTCTATTACTTAAGAGAACCGATAAACGTATCTAGAAAAGATACTATCCCTTGTTATCGGATGGTAAATCGAAGTAACTTCTTTTCAAAAAGTAAATACATATTAGATACCGATATTTATATGGGAGCAGGATAGCATGCTCAAGCAATAAACGTAAAGTCAGTACTAAGAGTTGTCAAAACTCCCGGAAATTCTGCAGTTTATGGCATTTTAGTCTTTTTAACAAGACATCTAGGTTTCCGAAGCAAGCGTAAATGAGGATCTACGATTTGGTACATGTATTTGTCTATACGCTTTATCTATTTTAATGTAACTTTCGTAAAAGAAAATTATCCCATTTTAATGAGTTGTTTTAGTTCTTATATAGGACCATTAAAGTTGATATCACTCAACAATAAAGAAATAATTGAATCCCAATTTAGAATGCATGAATGATCATAATTTAGTGGAAATATCAGAAGCAAGGCTATTTGCTTTCGCTATAAGGCCAATGACTGGTACATTCCCAAAGTTGGAATTTTCGCATATATACCATACAAAGGAAAAAACATTCCCAAACTTCCTTGGATAATATTAGAATTTGGTGACACATGGTTTGTATTTTCTTCGATATTTTCCATTTAACCCCCATTGATTTATAGTTGAAATCGACTAAGAATAACAAGGTTAAGTTACGAAGTCTTAGATATGCTATAGACGTGACATCTCCTAAACTTATCCGATTTTCATAAAACAATCATGGTTTTCTTTGGAACTTAGGAACTGTCCCTAGTTTATTTAATGATGAGGTAGTGAGTTTACTCTCAACATTTTTTAAATACTACTTATAATTATCATGGCAATTGCTACATTTTCATGAATTCTAGCTTCTATTTTGTTTGAGTTTTACTATTAGGTCTCTTGCTTTTGTTTTAAATCAAGTGCGGGAAATTCAATTTGGCTAACAAAATCTTTCAGAGTTACTTTTATATAAAATGTCCGATTTTTTTAAATGTAACTTGGTTTATGCTTGCTTATATTGCTTGAGGTTGAAATATCTTCCGTACTTAAAAAATCCTTCTATCGCTTTTACTATGTACAAAACCATTTGTCTTAGATAATAAGTCTTCGATTGTTTCTTGATATGCCTTAGTTTACATAACAAGTTACATGACAAAATTCTTGTCTGACTTCCGGTGCATTGTTCTGAGTAAATATACATAATTCCCTTGGTCTTCGCTGATAGAACTAAGGCACGATATGTTTAATTCTGACTTTAATTTTAGATCTCTCTTCTGAGACACACGAACAGAAAATGAAATTTCTTCATAAAACAAATCTAGGAATCAATTCTGCGTTTAGAAAAATAAACTTCGAAATTAGAGTGGTCTATTTTTAAAATATTATTTTCTTTTGTATTTTGAACAGAACTATTGCAATTTATAGCATGTTCTTACAAGCTTCATTGTAACAAGAATGGTAGATATATTTCTTTCTTGATCAGTTTACTTCTGATTGCCAAGTTTACTTCTGATTAAAAATATTCTTGCTTATATATATCACTTGGTTAAGTCACGTACACGAACTATTTAGAAAGTGACCAAGGAATTGTAGAATGACAACTTTAACGAAAATGTTTCATCAGAAAACATTCAAAAATATATTAGTAAATATCAAAGTAATATTTCATCAGCTAGGTTTAACGGATATGAAATGATTATAATAATTAATAATAATTCGTGAACTATAGATATTGAGGAAAGGAAAATGTAACAACAACGTGGGCTTCTAGTAACTACGCCTCAAAATATGCACATGCATGTATAAAGTCGATTACGGAAAATTTAGATTTCAAGCAAAAAAAAAAATTTTTTTCTCTTCTATGTATAAATGAATAATTCACTGTTACAAATGTTCATTCATGTTCGTTCAGCTACAAAACTTCTTTAATTTTATTTCAGCGTTTATAACGGTATATATTTAAAAAGTCAAATTACATTTTCTTAATTAGTGTTATTAATTACTTATTTAACTTTTCACACGCGCATGCGTATTTTACATGAATCGATTAGAACATAATCCTGTAGAAACTTAATTCAAATATAATTTCGTATTTTGCTATACAAATTTGAGGAGGGTCGTTGTGTATCTTTGCATAAATACAATTATTTACATACCTGAGTTTTAAGCTAGTATCTATCCCTAATTAACATAATAAATTGTTGCTCTGTTATGCTTAGCTATGCTTTAGTTATAACTATTGAGAGAGTTGTACATCTCTTATAAACTTATTTTTTATTTTTAATAAAGAAACAGAGAAATCAGCCTCATAGCTAAGATCTTGATGAAGATTGATTATTTCATTATGTTTGTATTACATTTATATTACGAAGTACTTGTTATGTATGAATGTTTGAAAAATGTACCTTAATGTAAACGTGATTTAGGCAGATACTTGCATGTTGTAAGTAACAAACTAAATGAAGTAGCTATTTTAATTAAAAATTACTCTGAATTAATACGAACAAAAAATAAAACGTTGAAGGAATAAAATTTACAATTAAAATTAGTAGCCACTTGTTATTATTTGGTATCAAAATGTTCACCATCATCTTAGATATTGCTCAACAACAATATCATCTCTCTATGATTTACGGTTCCCGAGATATGGTTCCCTAGATCTCCCGAAATCGGAAATGGTATGACCAATATATCGGGAACGGTAAGAGTGGCGCAAAAATTTCCAGCACTTTCGGAGATAGTTTTTGATACTCTACCGAATGGAGGGCTCAAAATTGAAAAATTGCAAATAACACACACACAGAGAGAGAGAGAGAATTCGGTAAAATGAAAATCCGAAATATTTGGTCAATATCGGGGAATGGCGGCCAGTTGGCCAGTGGCAACCGTAACTACAGGGTTCATTATGAAAGTAATGAGCATGATGCTACCCTGACTCAACAATCCACAACAGCGCGCGCTGCC
>NW_027657204.1:0-37073 GCF_964235325.1 Thermobia domestica | reverse complement strand
ATTTGTTTGCTTCTTTGTACGTGTGTACCAAGCTTGCTGGCGAATTTTTGTAACACCGTGCATATTGTTGAAACACCGTGTTTATTAGCGTATCTTCTTAAATTAGAGATTTAGTAGTACACAGTAATAAAGCACGGTGTACTTTAAATGAGCATTCTGTATATATGCCACCCCATACACTGGCAACTTTACGAATTTTTCGAGAGACTACGTAAGATTTTTGGCAGATACAAACCACATTGTTTATAACATTTACAAATTTAATATCATTATAATATTAGTAGTAAGATGAAGTTTACAAAATCTACTTACATATAACTGTTATATGTTTTAATACGTGTAAAAGTATGTGGACTTTCTGTACCAAGTTTTTTTTCTACACATTTACACGTATAAAACATATTGTAAGAAACATACATTTATGCGTAGTCTCCAAATAGAATAAAATAATAATAAATTAACATAATACCATTCAGAATATGCATTTTAAAGAATCCTCTGGAAACATCAGTAATAAGAATACTGTGGTAAAAAAGGAATTTTATTTTGAAATCATAATATAGTAATAGAATGAAAGTTTTTTGTGTTTGTAAATAAATTCCCGGAATCTTACTATTTTTGGGAACCTTCCCGGGAACATTTCCAGGGAATATTCCAGAAAAACATCTTCCCAGGAATTTACCCATCATTGGTGTCACACTCCGATTTGCTTGTAACCCCGGAAGTGAACAGAGGAATCAAAAGTAGAATATACGTATTCTTTTTTTTATATCTGCCAACGTGGGGGATGAAGGGCGTAACCATCACATAAAGTGCGAAGATAGGGAAAAATGACACCTTTTAGAAGGGCCGTGACTAGCAACGAACAGTGTGGATTTGCTTGAAACTCCTACAGTCAATAAAGTAATCAAAAGAGTATGACAAATGTATTTTTTTATATCAAACAACGTGGGGTATGATGGGGCTAAGAACCTCCTAAATTGCGAACATTGAGCAATATGACATTTTTAGCAAGGGCATAACTAAGTACCCACAATGCAAATATTCTTGAAACTCCTGCAACGAATAAGTGAATCAAAAGTAGAACACGTGTTCTTATTATATCGGCCAACGTGGGGGATGAAGGGGTAAACAGGCCCTAAAATGCAAACACATTTTAACAAGGCAATATGACGCATTTTAACAAGGCCATAACTATGAACGTGCAATCCGGATTTCTATGAAACTGCTGGAGTGAATCAATTATTCAAAAGTAGAACATTTTTTATCGGCCAACATGGGAAATGAGGGGAATAAACAGCCCCCTAACTGGAAACATTGAATATTGTGACACCATGAAGGAAAGCGATAATGAGCAACCCCCTTTTTACATTCTCTAGTCGCGTTTAAATTATTAGCTGAAGAAACAATAAGAGGAAAATATTGTGATAGTATTCCATACGTATGGCAAATAGCGGATCAATTGCGAATATTGTTACATCATTTGCATGCTATGTAAGAAGTGCTATGAATTCTTGTCACTATGGAGAAATATAAGAAAAACAATATACGGGTATCTTGTAAATATTAGCCAAGGTGAGAGATAATATTAAAATTCGTGAATATAGTTGGAATTGTCATTTATACCTGTTTTAGAATATAGTATTTTGAGTGTTTAGAGTATGATTACATCACATGATACTAGAAGTTTAATAATAATTACGAAAATACAGAACACATTTGACAGTGAATTTAGATCGATTTATCCTTGATAAGAGTTCTATCATGGAATGTTCTATCATTAATAAAAAGACAACCATTCCAGACAAATGGTCCAGGAGAGCACCATGTTCAATAACAAATGTGCCGAAGTTACCGGTACAGTCGTCCGTAGAAAATTTCGCAATGATGTCAAAAAGATTAGATTCCTGTTATATGATTTTTGTCTTGTTGGAATTCAGGTTACACAAACTCCAAGCCCTATAAAGATTAATATGTTGTATACTTTCCAGGAGATTATTATTATTATTATTATTATTATTATTATTATTATTATTATTGTTATTATTATTATTATTATTATTATTATTATTATTATTATTATTATTAGGAAGATAAAAATCGAACTAATTGTGGTTTGGAGGAATGAGAAAGATGTTTAACCATTTAATGTTCTCTCGTATTTTCAAAAAAGAAGTCACGACCTCCTTTCAGGGCATCATCTAGGGGACAGAGTGCAATTTCCCCTCTTTGAGTTTGAGTAACAATATATGTTAAGCAACTGTCTACTAATATACTAGTAAAACCAGTGAAAATCTTGTGTCAGTGTGGGCCTTCCTCTTCCCCCAAGCCAAATCTGAAATGATCAAAAATGACACCCTGCTTTCTTTTATCAGCATTTTCCCTTTTCTATTACTACAAAACATGACAATGGTATTTATTTTGATGATACTATTATTATTGTAAAGTTACGAAAGACAAGAAATACGAAACGAAATTAAATAACAAAATGGATTACATAAAATTAATCTATATACGAGTACATTGTACACCAAGATTGTACAGACTATTTCAAACTTTTTGTAGCACAACTTTCCCCAGAGTCCTCTTTTAAAGTATTTCTTTATATTTCTTGTTATTTAACAAGTCAATATGAATATACGCACTTTGAGTCAGATGGAAATACGTTTTATTCATATAAGAGCAACATGAGCTTTTATCAACGCTGAGCAGAAAATTTAAAATAAAAAAGTATATATTACTTACCAATAGCAGGAAAGGCGACATGAAGGATTCTCACAATAAAGATCACTATCAGTCTACCAACGTCCTTATATTTCTGAAAACTAAAACCATTTCAGATTTCACTAACACAACTAAATTGTTTTCTAAGTTTGATTTGAAGTACGAATTTCTATCCTTGGTTATTCATTATACGAATCACAGTTAATGATGTACTACTAAAGTAGAAATTTTACATATCTCGGAAGTTTATTTGATAGTGATTCTTTTCAAAGTAACGTGGTTAATTAAAAGCACTAAATTTGCTTCATCTAAATTACTATATTCATAGAGTAGATTCACATAGCACACGAATATTAACCAATCAATACTTTATATGGGTTACTTTTTGAACAAAAATTGTACAAGTCTTGGTATTTTTCGGAAGACATCCAACATAGCAGATATAAATTCCGTTTTGTTCTTTTCTACAGTTTCTTGATGGAGACTGCTCATGCATAACCCTGTTAATCGTTCTTCAGCCATGGTAGACCCTAACTAAGTTTTAACACGCGTTAATGTACTAAAATTTCTTTCCACGGTACAAATTGTAAGAAGAAGTGTAATAGAAAATTGAATTACCTCTTTTATTGCTGGATAAAATGTAGATTGGTCCATCAAGTTGAAAAAAGTGAGTTTTTCTAAATTGGCAGAATCCAGATTTCCATGTCTTCACAAATCAAACCAGCATTGTGCCTGAGAAATGAAATTTTCTATCTTGTACGTTCTGCTTAATTCTTCCATCTTCTGCAAGAACTCAGACTTAGAAAGATTTCTCATCTCGGATGGATGTAATACAGAGAGAAACCTGGACTATTATCATCGGAAAATCGGTTATTTTGCGACTGTAGAAGAGAACCGATGTATGAGACAAAAATTGCTCTGCGATAATGTTCTTGTGTGCAAGTGGAGTGGGATTTGCACGATGAACTTGTTGAGACAAAGTTCTTGGAACTGTTGCGTGAATGTCAAGTTCTTTCGCTACACTATTGCACTTTTCGAAAATCGCATAGAAAGTTTCTTTTGCGTTTACTCTGTGATTTCTAGATATACCAACCAACTCATTGATGTGAGACTATGCTGCCATTAAGTTCAATTGGATTCCTTGTTGGTCAAATTGATCGAGTTTTCTGAGTAGATCAGTGGGTCGTAGGGCAAGAGCATGTGTCCCACAATGACCCACCACCCACCGGGACCTAAAACCCACTATGACACACTCTGACCCACCGACAAACTTTGCTCACAGCATGTTATCAATAGCATATTTTTTCAACTTTGACCATATCAATAGAAACTAAAACTACACTTCTAATTGGTTGCAGCTTGCGATTGTACAAACAGTCTGGTGTATGTATTGGGTATTAATGTAGTAATAGTAGAACATTGTCACTTTGTTAGAATTAAAGAAGACGAAAATTAACGAAACAGTTGGGATTAAAAACTTAGAATGGCAAAGTGGAACAAAACGTACCCTGCGGGGCTTCTGACCTGTTCTCAATACTACTTACTGTGGATTCCTATAGCTAAACTGAAACGTAATCACTGTTTGAGTATTATTTTCATTTTATTTTAATAAAAAGTGTTTTGAAAATTAAAAAAATAAAAATAAGAAAATCCTTGGCCCGAGTTTGAACCCATACCAAAATTATTATAATTACTTGCCCGTTCCGCTAGTATACACGGTCACTGAGGACCACCAGTAACAGGCAATTGATTTTTACTATATTTATGCTATGTGCCTAAAGCGGTTAACTCCAACTCTCCAGAAACACGTTTTCATCTCTTATGAGTAGGGTCGAGCGTGTTTTCTGAATGTGTGATTAATGAAATATGCTTCTGAACACTCAAGCACTCAAATTGTTTATGTTTTAGTTTCAATGCGTCAATTTTCCTTTTCCATTTGTTTCTGTTTACTTACCTGGAATGAGTATCTCTAAGTGAAAAAAGAAGTTGAGACACTTTTGTATATTCATATTTGAAATTGTAATAATAGCAATAGGATGTATAGTACTACATGGCTTCGAGACACGCAGCCTTTGAGTTTTAGGTGAGCTAACTCCTGGAAAAAATACATTTTTGAATCACTGTAATATACAAATTATTATATAAAAACGAATGTAACGATGCGTGCATAATCACCACGGCCAAATTGCACTCAAACACAATTAACTTTGGTATATAGTTAGCAATTAATCCAAACCGGGATGTTATCATATTGCTTTCCTTATAATGATATTTTAAGGGATAGTGGAGATGCGAATATTTCCGATAAAACGTGAGTATCTCACAAGTCGATAAACTTACGGAGCTGAAATTCAGTAAATTAACTGTTTATTGAAAACAAACGGAACGTCTTCTAGCATTTATTACAATTCTCCTTTATGGTGAGGGCTGGCACTTACTTTATATGATAAATTGATAATGGATTAGTTTGTAAAAATTATCGAAAAGATGAATATTAATTCACAAACTATTGAGAAAGCAGAAATACAGTCGGGTTCGTTACCGCCGAGAGTTCATGTAGCTCGAATTCATGTTAGTGTATCGATTCTCGTCTCATATATCCTTGCTGCTGAAATTGTCGTTAAAGTCAAAATAATCTCAACTCAACACAACAAAAATGCAGTGCTTCCCATCATATATCCATACATGCTTACCACGCGCTGTATAATAATTGCTGAAGCTTGTTTATTATATGGAGCGCTTTGAGCAAAGAACAACCAACCCATATAGTTGTGTGAAAATAGACATAAAATTTGTAATGTAAGCTTATGAACGTTGGTCTACTTACCTTGATTTGGGACTTTCAAAGTTCATCCGTTTTTCCCCTCCAAAGTAGCGATAATACAACAAGGAAATAATTAGACCATGATAATTTAATTGAAATTCATCGTAAGTTTGCCCATGAGAAAAACTTTACTATTTTATATCGTAAACGTCAGATCCAACGTTATTCTAACAGAGCGGTGCTTGAGCGATGGACCGTAGAAATTCAAACTCCGATTAGTTAGAAATTGTCAACCTGGTTTTATTACAAATATAAACTCTATAGTCGGTAGAGAACAGGACGTGGATCATGTGTTAGAGTTGATGACGATGTATTTTGGTGTGCGTTGTGATTCGTTGTGGACTGTGGTACAGAGTCGGTTACGGTGTTGGTGGGTCATGGTGGGTCATTGATCTGAGTGGGTCCCGGTGGGTGGTGGATCAGTAGGTCGTGGGTCAAGTTTTCATTAACCACAACATCTCTGGTGAAATCTGTAAAACCAAACCACAGAAAGAGCAATATTAATACCAAAACGCGCAACATCTTTTCTCTATCCATGATATAACTATTGCATGATACGAATAACTCTAGTATATTCACAAAACATCATTTGTCATATTTTACCGAAATACATCATGACTTTAGCGACAAACTGATGCTTTGAATGTTGTTAATACGCAAAGTTCATTGATCTCATCACTTGTTCATGAATTCTCTTATGATCATCAAAACCTTTAGGGTACTTCCCGTAAAGACAGAAATTTGAAATGTAGTATCCAGGCTTGGTTGTAGCGTGCAAGTAAATAAATAAAAGGCAAGAGGATATTATTTCCCCCCCCCCCCACAAACCCCTGCAATGGAGTGCGTTGATTATTAAAAAAAAAGACTTGAAATCCGATCAGAAAATTCGAAAACAATAAATAAATTATCATTATTATTATTATTATTATTATTATTATTATTATTATTATTATTATTATTATTATTATTAGTGTTATTCTTAGTATTAGTATTATTTTAAACAAATAATAGAATTACAAAATTAATTACGTAAACAATACCTTCCACTTAAGAAAAAAATAATTGCAACGACGAGATTCGAACCAGTCTCTGCCATATGAGTTTCATAATTTGTCAATCCACCACAAATTCCTCATACAAAGATAAAACAATAAACTAGCAGTTACGGATGATATAAATAGAAGTTTCTTTTTCTATACGTGTTTATGCAATTCAAAGGAATCGAAAAATATAAGTCGGCTTGTATTTACCCTGATTTCAAGAATTTCAGACATCCTCTGATCTCATTGGCCGATATAAATAGGACATCAAGAACAATGACCTATAGAAAGCGGAAAGTAACGGGCAACTACTGTTTGTCCTCGTACCCGAACGTGTCAGCGCAACTTGCTAGTAATGGAAATGATTTTTCGCCGTGGGTTCAAACCCTGCAAAATGGTTTACTTTTTCACTTTTTAAAATTTTTATAACACTTTTTTCTTTAAAATAGAATTGAAAATAATACTCAAAAAAGTGATTTACTGATTTTTCAAATTTTCATAACATTATTATTATTATTTGCGGTCGTTCCTTTCATGGTAACAATTTTACACCAACTTGTCATTGAGTCGTACGGGTCCATCACGAAAGACGGCTTTCATTCGTTCATTTGATTGTGGAATGAATTTCCTCAGCAGTCAAAACAGATTGTGCTTAAGCTGGTATGGAGTTCTGGACGAAGTAAGTATTTGAGTCGAAGATTTCTCAGCAATTTGGTTTGAAATTCGATTCAAAGATTTCTGATGGTTTGAAATTGCCTTCCACCGAATGCTCGTGACGCTCTACAGTTCAACATAGAATCCAAAACACTTGTGCCGCATCCCGGACCCCCTTGATTACAAAAAAGAAATATCTCTGGAAGTGCCTGGAGGATCATCTATACCTAGAAACGTTGCCTGCCATGGTGCGTGTCTACTGCACTTTCTTCTTTTGTTTTTGTTAGGGCGTTACGCGTCTCTTTCAGCGACAGCGACAGGGAGAAGCGGAACCTACATTTTAAATCGGATACGAACCATTACTCGAGTCTTTAATCTGAGACCGTGGCTCACAGCAGCATTTGAAACTACGATGAGGCTTCAATATTTTTGTATTCATTCCTTTCAAAAGTATCCACTTTCTTTGGAAAGCGCTTATGTACAGTCTCCCGATATGGCTTTGTTTTTCATGTTGTTATTCCTACTGCATAATTGTAAACAATCAGAACTTTCAGATTTCGTTTCGTGTTTCTCATGTCGTTATATTTTCCATTTGTTTGGTGTTACAACAGTAGTGTTAGATGTGCAAAATTGGCCCATTTTCCTCTTTGTCCTGGCATGTGCACTATACAGACACAAATTTCTGGAGGTATTTTTCGATATTTCGAGTATGTCATATGTCCCAGAAGACGTGGGACATTAGACAAGTTTCTTTTATTGCTTTTAGGTTCTATCAGAGTTTGAACCATGAATTAAGAGCTTTCTTTTCCTATGTGTCGAGTGTAGAACAATACCCCATGCAATCAGGGACATTGATACACTCGTGTTCTAGTTACGTCAACCAGAAAATCCACTAGGTGTTATAGCAAAATTTACTACGATATGTTCCTATTTTTTGCACTTGGGACGGTGTCCCAGCAGTGGTGGGACATGTAATTTGTCCACTAGCTAAATGTTGATAACACACACATTGCACATATTTCAAAATAGATCATGTGATCCCACCAGTGACATTCCTTTACTTTACCCACTTTCTTTGAGAGTTCGCTTGCACAATTTCAACTTGGCCTCAGTTGTTGCATACCTATTGGTTTGCAACCGTGGATATCATACTGCATTGGTTTGGTTGAAGGTTATTGGTGAATTGCCAATGGTTTTTTATGCTCTTGATGCTATTTGTTACATTTCCAATGCTTTGACATAACGTTTACTGATTATGTGTGCATTTGTAGATATTTTTCATTACGTGTTTCCAGACATGTGAATCACCCTGCTTTATCTGTTGTGCTCTATCGCCACTCCAGATGTCTTTCTACAGCATTTGGTTACAAATTCGCTACACTTAATACTCAGAACGTCATTGTTGGCCAGCATCCGTACCTCAACGCAACCGTATGCAACCACACACAAAGGGGCATGAAGTTGTCCGGCATTTTGTATTTGTTCGAGATATCGACTAATACAAACCATTTATTGTTACCTCGTAGAAACCCTATCAGTTCATATTGATTTCGGACTATTTTCATTAGGCAGATTATCCGAATTTCTAGGTTTTCTGGGAGGAAATTTCTGGCGCCTGCGTGGTATGATTGTGAAACATGCATAATTCTCCAGTTAATTATTTACCCGCACTCATGTACAGTTTCCGAACTATTGGCGTCCGAAATTCATTTTACCACGCTTTCGTCACCTTGTAGGTCTGTTACTATGTCCAATAGCCTATCGTCACGTTGTAGGTCTGTAAGTATGTCCAATAGCCTAAAGTTGAAGAAGAATGTTTTTCTCGTCTCAGACGCGGGAGCCATCTTCCAAGAGTTGTAACACTTATTTCGCAACACACACAGTATAACTTTCAGTGCACGTCATCAATGAGGTATAGGACAAAAGGCATACGATTAACACATTAACCCTTATTCACTGGTAACCATGGGCGTTACAGAATGTCCTTACTGGTAAGCTTACCGCCACTGGTAACCAATTCACTGGTAACCATATATATATATGCAGAATGTCCTCATAAAACTTATCTGAATATGATTATTAATTGCTTGGAAACTATTATTCGGTTCGCGGCATCATGAAGTGCATCTCTAACAGTTTTATGGTCTACATACGCACTTATATATAGGTCCCGTTAGTAGCTCTCAGAATATGTAGTCGAAATTCAATCTCTCACCATGTATTGTGTAGCATTTCCGGTGTGATCGAGTTAATGGCTTCTTCTATTTTTGTGACGAGGAGCAGGAATATTACGTACAGATAGAATCTCTCTTTATCGTAGCCCCATAGAAAGAAATCCAAGGGAGGTTATGTCAGGAGATCGTGGTGGCCCAAGGCGTGGGTCCATCGCTGTTGAAACATTCAGTGTTAAACCCTACGAACATATAAACACCATTGCCGTGAAGCATCATCCTGTTGGAATATTACGTCTGGTTACAAAAGGAATAGCTGTGGAAAAGCAGAGCGTTCAAGCATGCGAACACAAATGGGACCAGTTTGTGTGTATTCCATAAAAAAATATGTTGCATAATTTTGTGGCGTCCTATAGCACTTTCTTGCTATCTCTGATATATTCACGAACATCGTACGGATGATCGGAACCCAAAATCCTCACGCTGCGACGACTCACTTTGCCTGAAGTATGGACTAATCCCTCATCTCTTAAAAGCACATCCCCAATTAATCTGGTTCATCATAAATTTCCATTAGTAACCTGGTTCATTTTGGTAGGTCATCGGGCTGTATTGTCAGAACGTTGTGCACCTCATATCCATACAAAGACAGTCAGTTATGAAGCACTTTATGGATATTTGATTTTGAGATCCTCATCTCGCGTGATGCTTTGCGAACTGACTTTGTTGGGCTTTTAGTTAAGGCCTGTCTATCCTCATCCACAGTTTCTTGAGGCGTGCATGCATTGTCCGATTTAGGTTGCGGGGTTGACTTTCTCCGCGGCTGAGAAACTTCTCAAACCATGTTTTAATTATTTTGACGTGTGGTGGTTCCGTTGGTACTTTCATCTGAAGTTCCTTTGCAAAGTAATTTGTGATTTAGTCACAGCCAACCACACTACACACTGCGCTCTTTATTCTGCTGTTGTCTTCTTTGTTCGTGGACTCCAGCAACAAATAACAAAAGTTCATATAAACTGTGTTACTGAAAACCTGCAACAAATAACATTTAACAATCAACAAAAAAAACTGTTTATGTTGCTCTTCAAGATGCCGGAAACTGTTATTCTCTGGCATTAATAATTTCCATGCAGTTAATATTCGTAATCAGGACACCTTGTAATAATATACATACACATACAATAAGGCGTGCTAATCACTAGGTTTTTGGGCCTTAATTAGTCAAAGCTATAGGGCCTTATCCAAAATGGCCGTAAAATCATTAAATGTCATTCGTCTACTGGCAGTCTATTTTGCTATTGTAGACATTCCAGAACAACCTCCAAACAGGGTAGAGACACACATGGCAAACTACTTCCAGAAATTGATCAATGACACTGCAGATAGAGAAATACCAGTGGATGTTGAAGTCGTGGAACCAAATGACATACCTGACTCTGGGAAAGGGGATGGAACTTTCGAGGAAGATGTAGTAAGAAAAGCATTATGAATTTGCTTTGATATTAATGGTGAGTCTTTGGACTTGGAATACGAAGAAAAGCTGTTGAATTATGGAAGAATGGAAAACGAAAGAGATTGTCGTTATGCTACACTACAAGAGAGTAACTTGCGAAAAATAGTCGTATCATTGTTAAATCAAGTCTCTTCATGTGAAGCACCAAAGACAGATTGCGTAAGGTGTTTCTCGCCGTGCTTCAGAACTTTAAAACTGTCGTCGGTGCAAATTTACTGCTGCGTGACGAACATCTGCAGTGACATGCTCACCTAATATATCAGGAGCATACACTCGCTTCAGTTGCGGCCTCCAAAACGTGGTTATGGGCATCGTTATAGGCGGACAATATTGTTTTACGTAAAGTAAGTAAATTTACAGCTGTTTTCCAACATTAGCCAATGTGTATCACTAACAGCGAAACTAGTTATGGTCTTCTTAACAATTGTAGTATAACGTATGTTCCCGGTTTAGACAGGTATTTACCCCCTCATCCCGCACACTGACCGATATAAAAATACATGTATCCAACGTTTACTGCAGGAGTCCAAACAAATCCACATGTGTGTTGCTAGTTATGGCATACCTAAAAGTATCATATTGTCCTCTGTTCCCACTTTAGTTTTTTTGCCACATTCTTTCCGATATAAAATAACACGTGTCCTACTTTTGATTTTTTATTCACTCCAGGACTTTCAAACAACTCGGAGTGTGACACTTTAAAAACCATGCTTGGAAGTGTGGAAAACAGACACCGATATACATGTTACAAGAAAGTTATAAATAGAAAAAACACTATTCGATAAAGTAATGAGAATATCGGAGAAAAACCTCGAACTTGTAAGACCAACCTGTGTCATTCCCCTACAAAATAAATAGCTAATGATATCAGACAGTTATAAATACTAGAAATTTACAAGTCCCTATGCTAGAAATTGAGATCGCGTGTTCGGTTATCAAACAATAGCAAATGACTAGCCAAGATGGTCTAGTGGTGGATGAGTTCTGTGGGATGAGGTGCAATCGAAACATTGATAGTTTTTTTCCAAGAGAGATCGAGTAATCGAAATATTTACTTTGAGGTTTTCACTGAATATATGCCACCTCAACTGGATTACCTGCAAACACACGTCATTTACCACGAAACCGGTGCTTCACCACACTTAAGATTGCATGTTCAGGACTTCCTCAATAAACAATTTCCAGTTAGGAGGATTTATGATAATATACTAATCCAATTGCAACAACATTCACGATATATCCCTTTTTGCATTTCTATCTGTGGACCTTCTAAGGGACAGATATACGGAATGTAAATGGATTGAAATAAAAAATCACTGACGCAATTGTCGCCATTATAAAACAATTTTACAGAGAAAGTACAATAAATTGAACACAGTCCTTATGTGTAATTAATTGTCGCTATAGAAAGGTTTTTAAATCAGGAAAATACTTTAATCTCTGCTTCCACATATAATACTTTCTACAGATATGTATATAAAGTTATGTCTTTACATAAATTTATGGAGTTCTAACCATACTCTGTGAACATTCTCTACTTCCAACACACCTGCAAGTACATCTCCAATTCGTTCTACGTTTCGCTGTCTGAATCTTCATCCTTGACATATTTTACCAATTAATTGGTTTATGCGCAACCCTCTTGCGCTCTTCTTTTCTGTCCTATATGCCTCAGATGTAATCGAATGGATCTTCCTCGCATCCTAAACATACTATGTAGAAAATATTTAGTATCTTTCCGAAGAGTTCGAGCAGCACCAGTAACACTTTCTATTGCGCCTATATCCGTGGTAGGCAAACCCAACTCGCTACTAGTTCCCATACTTCCAGCAAAGTATGGTGATGCCAATTTTTGTATTTCGTTTGCTGCTCCAAACGATGTCACATATTTCAAAATTGACTTAACTTGGCGAGTTTTCTGAACTATCAAGAGAGATTGTTTATCGAAGTGGTAGATGGTTTGTACAACAATCGAAAGCACTAATAACGTTTTTAACGAAACTGTAATATTTTTTCTGAATGCCTATATTGTGTGATTTATATGAAAACATAGGGTGTGTAGAAAGTGCGTTGCTACCCTCAGAAATCGCAAACGGTGAGACAGATGTCAAAGCAAGAAACCACGTGTTTCATCATTTTAACAGTACAACGTGTCAAAGTAAAAAGGACTGTCCCAGGGCCACCCACAAGGACTCAGGCGCGATCCAACTCAATAATTGCAAATGGTAAAGAGGTAATTAGCACATCGCTGGAAAGCTGTTGAGAAGTGAAAGAAGACGGAACAAGTCTCGACTCCCTAAAATTAATCTGTACAAAATGGCGGCTGGTCAAATGTCAGCAAAAACATCATTGTAAAACCTATGTTCACACCCGTAAATCTGAAACGGTGACAGAGATATCAAAACAGGAAACCACGTCTGCGATTATTTCAAAAGTACAATGACTGAAAGTAAAAATACGTGTCCCAGAATCTTCCGCAGGGCCACAGACATAGTCCAATTCAAAAATTTCAAATGACAAGCGTGGCTAAGTAGCACATCGATTGAAAGCTGTTGCTAAATGAAAGCAGATGGAACAAGTATGGATACTCAACCATAACACTGCACAAACATATCTAGTTTAATTCTTCTTTCGTAGTCGGGGTTTCGTTTTTTCACTTTAATTTTTGTATTCAACGAAAAGAAAAGAAAGGCCCGAAGTATGAGATTCTGCTCTTTAGGCCTAGTAATGCCTAAATAAGTAAAGAAAGAATTATAATAAAATCGAGAAAAAAAGAAGAAATAAAGAAAAGAAAACAAATAACATTTGAGACCTTTGAGCATAGAACTGACTAGTTAACATATAATGTACAAGAGTGCAATTACGCTCGTTGTCTGGATTATCAAGTAGAAATTGATTCAAAGAAAACAAGTGGCTATTGCTGAATGGAAAGCGATTGCGCTCGTAGAATCGAAATGAGTATGTACACCTGTTTACAATCTAGTTTGTATGAAAGCATATTGGTACATGCCAATGTATACACACGAGCAAAACCGCATTCATACTTCCATTTTCCATACACTTCAACGTTAGACAACCAAAAATACTATTGAGGTTCGCTGGTTCAGAACAACATAAGGCGTTCTACAAGTGCAATAGTTTGTTCGAAACATATCAGTATAGCAAACAGAAAAAAATGAAAAATATCCATGCCTTTGCGACGAAAAAAAATTTGGGAGAATACGGCATTTATTATCTACAGAGCGATTGTTATGAGAAAGTAAAAATAAATCTGATTTAACCTGAAACATACCATACCAAGTTCTGAATCAATCTTGGTCATACATTCACTTTTTTTACAGGTTACTGTATTTTGTAAAATCTCTGAATGTTTTACATTATTCGTTTCAACGTTACCTTCACTTGTGTTTGCTATCAGTTTTAATATCTCTAGTGAAACTTTATGAAAAACGTCAGGTCGAGGAGTTTTTACTTCCATCTTTGTTTTGCAAGAATATTTTTATGAGCAAAAACATCTTAGTTATTATTTTCAAAATGTATTATTATTACTATTATTTTTCATTTGCACATTAAACTAACAAGAATATTTTCTGAAGTTATACTAGTAGTTTCCAATGTGTACTGAAAATGAAACGAAAAAGGAAAAGGAAAAGAAGAACAATATAAGAAAGTAAAAAGATATGCAGAGTGCGTGTCACTTCAATTCACTTCCTTTGCGTGAGTACAAAACATGTTTTATGTTTTAAATGTGACAAATAGCCATATTTTATGTTCACAAAACATGAACAAAAATACAATCATATTTGTTACTAGAAACATGTACGATATCAAAAGAAGACGAGTTATTTCTTGTAATACACCATAATATAACATTTACTATCCCTTGCTATGCTGTAAGTAATGGAGAACTCTAATTTCGTAAAGAAGAATAAAGAAAAATAAACTAAAACAAAAACAAATATAAATATCGATTAATGTTTCGGATAGTATCTGAATTAGAAATATCTCTACTTTCTTTTTCTTTCTTCTAGCATGTGCATGGTTTTTTCATCACACATCTTGCAAGAACAAAGTAAATTTAAAGTAGTTCAATTGACTTATAATCGATTTGAACCCTCGATTCCATGATTTCTAACCTACTGAATATAACACCTCGACTATTCTTTTACTATTGCCGACATTTCCTACCTTGAGAGTTATGTCATGAAATGATAGTCGGAGCAAGAAACAACGGAAATAAAAGCTTGATTTTTCTATTTATCTTTTAAGAAAGAAACTTTCGGTTTGCAGAACGAAAGCTTAAGTGGTCAAGTCTCAAGCCATAGAAAGTTGTGTGTTTTGGTAGCCATTCAATTAATTACACTGAAATCTAAAAGGAGCGTATTGTATACTAAAATAATGCATTGATATCTGTCAAAAAGTTGTTCGTCGTGGGTCTAAATTGTTTAAAGCTTCTTGGAATCGATGTTATGAACAATCAGTCCATGTATGACGCATCCACTTCGTAATGTAATTAGGTTTAACAAAGCATTTCAACTAGCAAATATGAATAAAATAGAAATTTACATTTATTTTATTATTTCAGTTCACACAACAAGCTCTAAAAAGAGAAAAAGGAAGTCAGAACAAATCTTCACATTATAGCACATAGCAACAAAAGTATTACAACTAGTCCCAGATATTACATTTGTTACATAAACTTCTGTTGTGTATTGTTAAGTGAGTGGCTAGCGTATTTACCACTGAGATAACCATTTGGGGTCTTGGATTTGAAGGTCCGCCACACCTGGTTTACTATTCTTTTTCTAATGCTTGTTAAAAAACATAAATAGAAGGAAACACTTCAGTCATTTCCATTTGAGCTGACCACATGATCATTGTGCTTAAATACTACGTCGAACAAACGGTTGTCTAGTGGCGGACTTATGTCCTTGACCATGTAATGGCGACTGCTTTGAAACCAAATACAGAATATGAGCATTTAATCTGTCATATCTCTGGTTTGGTGTGAAGAAGAAACAAATTGAGGACCTAAATTATAAGAACAACTCAAGTTATTAATATACACTATGCCAAAGATTTTTGACTTGTATTATCTTAAAATAAGTACGCAAGACGTTTTGAAAAAAAAGAATAAAAATTACCTTGATTTTAGTAAACGGAGACAAAGAAACCTAACTTGAACACGCTAAGGACGAATGTTTTCCCCCGTATTGATCGTGGCTCAGTAGACAAGCCACACGGCTAGTAATCTAAAGGTCCTCGAATCGAAGTCGCAGAGGGCAAGTATTCTTTTTTACTTTAGAGTTTTTGGTAGAAATTGATCGTCGATGAATCACATTTAATTATCTTCAGATATTTGAGTACTCGGATGTTTCAATACTTGAAATTATTTTTATTATTATTATTTTTTTTATTATATACCACAAATAATTATGAATATAATAGCATATTACGATTCAAAATGTGAATACTTTCAGACGGCAAATGAAGCTGGAGTTTTCGCCATGTACAGACAGAACTTTACCTGACCATTACTATCATCATCTGACAATGATATTTTATAATATACCTCCCTCATCATCTTATGCTAGACCAACACATCAATTTAAAATTTGGTTATCCATTTTTTTTAATTAACCTACTCGTTTTCTTTTATACCCGTAGGGAAGTGTATCAAAATTTTCTATTCGTTTCCTTTTACTAGCAGTAACCTGATAGATTTTATGCGCCTCCGACTTAGTAATCAATTTATAATCTTTAGTACGTACAATTTGTCGACCGAGAGGAACGCTAATAGAAGATGAATTATTTAAAATCATATCTTTCATTTGTTCAAAGTTAACATATTTTAATGTTTTATTATTCAGTGTGATTCCCTTGATTTTACATATTGTCTTTGTTTTACCATTAAGAGTGTTAACAACGGAATAGCCATAACATTTGGGACCACCAGCACAAAATTCTTCGATATATGCAACCGGACCATATTCTGCATACTCATTCTTCCATTCCCCTAAATGCACTCCTATTTTTAACTGCGGCTCACCAGGCGATTGAGTGTAAATAATACTATCGGTATCATAATATAACACACGCTCGCCAAGTAAATCCAAATAACGAAATAACTCGACGCGAGCGTGTGTTGTGGTGTATGCTGCGATTATCACGTTAATGTTTTTAGCAGGAGCAATAACGCTCTCATTAACACTCCAGTTGAGCACACGGAATTTGTCGCCGATTGGAATACACGAATTAACCTCAATATTTGGATTTGTTAATTTATCGAAATACTCCTCTGGAGTTTTAATGATAGCGATTTGCTCCATGTTTTCTCTTTGTGCGAACTTACCCCACAGGCTGTTTACTCCTAGCTTTGAAATTCGTTTCTTAGGTTTGTTGCGCATAATCTTTTCCCGGTCTAATCGGATACCCTCTTTCTCATAATACTCCTGTATGAACTGGTCTTTTTGTTGTTCGGTGACGCATCCTGCAGGCCAACCGTTACACTCAGTCTTGATCTTCATAAACAGGTTAATGTATTCCGTGAAAAGACCGCCCTCTTTCTTTTCAGTGTCATACATTAGAACCTCATAGCTCCATACCTCGTGTTTTTCTAGCACTCTATATTCTTTCTCGACAGCTACCCGCACTTCGTCTACAACCCAAACTCCAGTCAAAGCTCTTTCCCCTTCCGAATGCGTGCATTCTTCTTCTTCATTCAGAGTGTCCGCGCACGTTCGGCATAAGGGGAATAATAATTTTCCACCACTCCGATAGGGCAGCACCGGGTGGTAGAGATCGGCCGGGGGTAAAACCGAACACTTTATTATTCCCTCAAACGCTGAAATATCGGGACACTCGTCATCACCCACATAAACTTTCGGATGACCCACAGGTTATTTTTTCACCTTACAACAGTAAGGATAGATGGAGATTATATCAGTATACATGATACGTTCTCCCTCTTTCGCCTTTCTGTAGAGTTTCACGTTGTCGACTCTACCGCCATACAGGGCATCCCGCGGGTGAATTGGGGCTTTTTTTAGCCATGATGTGGTTTTTTACAAATATACTCACCGGTGGGTGTTCTTTTAAAAACTCGCGCCACCGGCATTCCCACATTTCATGAACTATATACCCCAGCTCTTTTAAACGATTAATTTTGTTTACACTACTTTCATAACGCATATTAAAAGTAGTGTACGCGTCATTATATATGGGGTTGTCACGGCCTGTGGGGTAACACTCCCGGCATCCGTGGAATAGACACCCTTGGTACTCCCAAACGTGTTCTGCTCCGTTATAGTGCGCATATCCATCCACTTTATACCCTCCTCTCACCACAACCTCTCGTCCGTCACCAGAATGCTGGATTCGTGTTTCCAATCTGTCGGCCTCGTACACGAGCCACTGAACGGCGCCGACAGATTGATTATCACGCCACCTGTACCCACTATGGGGGATGATACCAATGGTGTCTGCTCGCAGGAACTTTTTTCGATACATTAAGTTGCACGCGCTGGCAATGCTTATACTCTTGAGGAACGGGTTGACGCCGGATATAGCCTCAAACTCGTTCATAAATTTTACGCAAGCATTACGCAGCACGTTTACATCGTTCACACAGTATTTTATAAGTTGTTCTTTTAAAATGAAACCCGTCTCTCCAAGTGTTTCCTTTTCCTCATTATACCAACGCAAAAACTTCTCTTTCTGTTTCTTTTTCAAACCCCCCACATCATAATACTCGATACCGGGTAAAGCACCCCTATACTCTTGATTAGCTTTTGCGTTGAATAAATGAGGGAAATGACCCTTCGAGACGGGCAAATCGAACGCGTCGCCTAATTTGGCCAAAGGCATCGGTAAAAAATTTAGACTATCGATAAATTTTAAATATAAATACTCCAACGATAAAATTTTGCACCCCCGCATAATTATTCGCGGCGTCCACTCTTTATGAAGCATCATTGCACGTAATATAAAATGGGCCTCGTAGCCCTTTGCATTATGAGCTACAACGACTATTTTATTTATTTCAGAACGCCTTTGTGCTAAATAGTCTAAAAATTCGCCAATGCATTTGTCCCCGTAAAATACATGTGTTCTATCGCCGCATACACCACACCGTACAGTCTCACTGTTTTTACAACGGTAGCACACCTGTTGGCTAACTAACAGGTTGGGCTCATGCTCAAAAACACCACCGGCTACTTCTTTATCTTGACGGCACTCAATATCGTAAAACACTAATAGCCATTTCTGTGGGGTACGCGTTCGGCATGGTTGTATATAACATAAATGCCCTGACGGCATCATATTATTACACCCTGTGCAGAATACCTCCCCAAAGACATGCGGATTCCGCCCTTTTTTCACAGCGTAGGCTTTACGACACTGAGGGCACACTTTCGGAATAGCGCTCAATGAAGCCTTATGGTTTTTGAGGCACTGAGCCCCATAAAAGCATCTATTGCATTCCCGGCAGTATACTACACTTTTCGTAGTTGTGCATGGTGGTCTGTTCTGGCATTTATTGCATAAAGCTTTACACTTCCCCACGTGCCTGTCTTTAGTCTGAATTTTTTTGTGGCATTCCTCGCAATAGTAAACACATGAAAAGGCTGCTGTTAGGCTAGTGATGACATTATAATGGTTGTTAATATATAACAAATTAATCTGTTTGCCGTGGCCGTGACCCTCAAAAAATATTTTTCCCCCCGATAGCCCATCATACACTGTGATTTTATAGTCCACTAAATATGCCTGAAATTTTTTAATTCCGGTATCCCCCCGCCATTCTCTAGGCTAACACCAGCCTTTTCACTTAACTCGGATACCTTTTGAAACATGTGTTTTGCGTATTGATGGCAATATGTATATCTTTCTTTTTTTATCATTTTTATGTTCAATAAGCCCTATAGCTACCACCAGAGCTTGACCCAAACAATAGTATTCAGGGTTTTTAATGACTATTATACCTCTGTTATGTTTTATGTACTCGTTTATGTCAGAAAAATTCTGTTTCACCCGTCCCATACCAATAGGTAATTCGACGTGGTAAAAATAGAGAATGAAGCGATCTTGATATAAGAATGAAGTATTGGATTGAATTACTTTTTCTAACGCACCCCACACATTTTCAGCAGTCATATTATTAGCAGTTCGAAACGACAAATAGAATGGTTTATCTGGGTGATTTTGGTTTATAAAAGTCAACCCTACACGATGATGAGGGAGCACACCTCACATTAAATACCGTACCAAATAATTAATGCCGTTTTCTACCCATTCAAGGGGGTTTTCTCCCTCTGGGGGAGGAGTCAATTCAATTGTCAGTAAATTCCCGTTATCTTTAAACTGTCTATAATATTGCTGAGATTCAGATATTATATTAAATCGCTCCATTTTTTTTGCTGTTTATCTAACTTTTAGAATATTGTAAAATCTTAATTGCTGTCTTCCAACTATAGAACACCAATTAGTGTTTTTTCTAATAACCTATTATTCTTAACGTTCAACAATTATTCACTGTAACGCTATAATTTTTTTGCAAAATTCTTCTCGGAAAAATCAGGTATTTGCAA
Source organism: Thermobia domestica (assembly GCF_964235325.1). Taxonomy (NCBI): domain Eukaryota; kingdom Metazoa; phylum Arthropoda; class Insecta; order Zygentoma; family Lepismatidae; genus Thermobia; species Thermobia domestica. Next base: position 16,557 of record NW_027657204.1, on the reverse strand, counting down.
GAAAAAAGTAATCGGGGCTGTTCCAACTATAGAACACCAATTAGTGTTTTTTCTAATAACCTATTATTCTTAACGATCAACAATTATTCACTGTAACGCTATAGTTTTTTTGCAAAATTCTTCTCGGAAAAATCAGGTGTTTGCAAGAAAAAAGTAATTGGGGCTGTTCCAACTATAGATCACCAAAAGTGTTTTTCCCAATAACGTATTCTTTCTAAACCTGTAAATAGAAAAAAACGGAATTTTACTTTGCAAAACCACCACCGAAAATTTTGACAAAGTTAAAAAAAATGCTTATTTTTAAAAAATCTATATTCGGCTTATTTTTGGCCGCTGTGACGCGTGGTTTTCACGATCGTATTCAACACAACGTATTCTTCAAAAAATAATTGGTCCTGGGTGAGGTTATGAGGAACACTTAAAATCCGCACCGAAAATTTTGACAAAGTTCAAAAAATGCTTACCATTAATTTACACTTAAAATTCACTTCAATGTTCTCACACACAGCACACGATGTTATCTTTTTGCAATCCGACGAATAACTGACTGAGAATTGCTTCGAACCTCACCCCTTATATAGTGTTCTGCTTTTCTCTGATTGGCTAAAATAAAACTTTTTTTCATTGGAGCAATATCTACAAGTCAAGTATCTCATTGGCTAAAATAAAACTATTTACGATTGGCTCCAAACAAAAACGCCTAAGATATGTGCTAATATTTTCTAAGTTCATTTTTGGCTATCCAAAATTCGTAAAATGGCCCATATCTCGAAAACGGTCAAAATATCAAAAAAATAATCGAAAAAATCCCCCGTACCTCACCCCTTGCCGTTTTTAGACATGAAGAATCCATGGAACCATGTTTCAATCTTGTACGACAAGGGTGGGGGGCCACAGTGGCCCTAAAAAACTTGTCTTGAAAACTGTAAGAGATAGAGCAAACATAACACATGGAAGCGCTGTTTCTCGTCTTTTATGGTAAATATTTTCTAAGTTCATTTTGGGTATCCAAAATTCGTAAAATGGCCCATATCTCGAAAACGGTCAAAAATATCAAAAAAATAATCGAAAAAATCCCCACATACCTCACCCCTTGCCGTTTTTAGACATGAAAAACCCATGGAACCATGTTTCAATATTGTACGACAAGAGTGGGGGGCCACGGTGGACCGAAAAAAAACTTCTCTTGAAAACTGTAAGAGATAGAGCAAACATAACACATTGAAGTGCTGTTTCTCGTCTTTCATGGTAAATATTTTCTAAGTTCATTTTTGGGTATCCAATTTTCATAAAATGGCCCATATCTCGAAAACGGTCAAAAATATCAAAAAAATAATCGAAAAAATCCCCCCGTACCTCACCCCTTGCCGTTTTTAGACATGAAGAACCCATGGAACCATGTTTCAATCTTGTACGACAAGGGTGGGGGGCCACGGTGGCCCGAAAAAAAAATATCTTGAAAATTGTAAGAGATAGAGCAGCCATAACACATTGAAGTGCTGTTTCTCAGCTTTCATGGCGTCATTGCTAGAAATACTCCAGACAAGTCGTCTAAGTCCATTTTTGGGTGTCCAAAAATCATAAAATGGCCCATATCTCGAAAACGGTTAAAAATATCAAAAAAATAATCGAAAAAATCTCCCCTTTATAAACCCACTTGCCGATGTTACACATGAAGAACCCATGGAACCATGTTTCAAACCTGTACGACAAGGGTGGGCCAAGTTGCCAAAAAAAAAAAAAAAAAAAAAAAAAACTTCGGATCGTCATATCTCGAGAACGGTAAGAGATACAAATAAAATTTTAACGGCATTCGATTTAGGATCATCAAATGTATAATCTACCCAAGTTTGGTAAACAAACTTCGCCCAACTTTCAACTTTTTCGAAAATCGAAATTTTTTGCCTCTAGACCGTCATATCTCGAAAGCGGTAAGAGATACAGCCACATTTTTGACCGGTCTTTCCAATGGGGTGCACATATACAGAGTTTCAAAAACTCAGAAACCAAATGGGTCGAAATTTTGAAAAATTCGAATCGTTATATCTGGAAAACGGTGAGAGATAGAAATAAAATTTTAACGGCATTCGATTTAGGATCATCAAATGTATCATCCGCCTACGTTTGGTAAACATCACCCAACTTTCAACTTTTTTCGAAAATCGCAATTTTTGACACGGCTTAAAGAACAAGTTTTCAAGGGGTTCCACCACTTTCTGTTCTCATGTTGAATGAATACACTCCCTTATTATAGGGGGCTGGAAAATAAACCATACTCTTTTATTAATTCTGCTATGTTTAAATTGGGGTTGGAAAATATGCCATACTCTTTTATTAGCTCTGCTATGTGATTGTAAAGTGTTCATAAAAGGGAACGAGTCTCTGTGTAATATGTGCTGCGTTATGTGTTCGTAGTCTCTGTGTAATATCTGCTATGTTAAAAGTGGTCATAAAAGGGAACGAGTGCGTGGAGGGTGATCCGGTGCCGGCCGATCGGCGCGTGGCTGGCCAATCAGCGTTAAGGGGGCGAGGTCCGACGCAAGCCAATCGGCGGGGGTCCTGCGCCAGCCAATCGGCGTGAACGGGGCGGGGTGCGGTGCCAGCCAATCGGCGCAGTAGATAGGAGGTCGTAAAAGAGCGTGGCCGGGGGCGTGGCCGGCGCCGACCAATCAGCGTCAAGGGGCGTGGCCAGCCAATAAGCGTCAAGGGGCGTGGCCGGGGGCGTGGCCAAAGTGGGGGGTCACGTGACCTCCGCCAGCCAATCAGCGTCGAGGGTTTGCGCATGCGCAGTAGGAAAAAAACTCCCCCAAGTTTCCCCTATGTACTTTAGTGTTATTCTTAGTATTAGTATTATTTTAAACAAATAATAGAATTACAAAATTAATTGCGTAAACAATACCTTCCACTTAAGAAAAAAAATAATTGCAACGACGAGATTCGAACCAGTCTCTGCCATATGAGTTTCATAATTTGTCAATCCACCACAAATTCCTCATACAAAGATAAAACAATAAACTAGCAGTTACGGATGATATAAATAGAAGTTTCTTTTTCTATACGTGTTTATGCAATTCAAAGGAACCGAAAAATATAAGTCGGCTTGTATTTACCCTGATTTCAAGAATTTCAGACATCCTCTGATCTCATTGGCCGATATAAATAGGACATCAAGAACAATGACCTATAGAAAGCGGAAAGTAACGGGCAACTACTCTTTGTCCTCGTACCCGAACGTGTCAGCGCAACTTGCTAGTAATGGAAATGATTTTTCGCCGTGGGTTCAAACCGTGCAAAATGGTTTACTTTTTCACTTTTTAAAATTTTTATAACACTTTTTTCTTTAAAATAGAATTGAAAATAATACTCAGAAAAGTGATTTACTGATTTTTTTAAATTTTCATAACATTATTATTATTATTTGCGGTCGTTCCTTTCATGGTAACAATTTTACACCAACCTGTCATTGAGTCGTACGGGTCCATCACGAAAGACGGTTTTCATTCGTTCATTTGATTGTGGAATGAATTTCCTCAGCAGTCAAAACAGATTGTGCTTAAGCTGGTATGGAGCTCTGGACGAAGTAAGTATTTGAGTCGAAGATTTCTCAGCAATTTGGTTTGAAATTCGATTCAAAGATTTCTGATGGTTTGAAATTGCCTTCCACCGAATGCTCGTGACGCTCTACAGTTCAACATAGAATCCAAAACACTTGTGCCGCATCCCGGACCCCCTTGATTACAAAAAAGAATTAACTCTGGAAGTGCCTGGAAGATCATCTATACCTCGAAACGTTGCCTGCCAGGGTGCGTGTCTACTGCACTTTCTTCTTTTGTTTTTGTTAGGGCGTTACGCGTCTCTTTCAGCGACAGCGACAGGGAGAAGCGGAACCTACATTTTAAATCGGATACGAACCATTACTCGAGTCTTTAATCTGAGACCGTGGCTCACAGCAGCATTTGAAACTACGATGAGGCTTCAATATTTTTGTATTCATTCCTTTCAAAAGTATCCACTTTCTTTGGAAAGCGCTCTTGTACAGTCTCCCGATATGGCTTTGTTTTTCATGTTGTTATTCCTACTGCATAATTGTAAACAATCAGAACTTTCAGATTTCGTTTCGTGTTTCTCATGTCGTTATATTTTCCATTTGTTTGGTGTTACATCAGTAGTGTTAGATGTGCAAAATTGGCCCATTTTCCTCTTTGTACTGGCATTTGCACTATACAGATACAAATTTCTGGAGGTATTTTGCGATATTTCCAGTATGTCATATGTCCCAGAAGACGTGGGACATTAGACAAGTTTCTTTTATTGCTTTTAGGTTCTATCAGAGTTTGAACCATGAATTAAGAGCTTTCTTTTCCTATGTGTCGAGTGTAGAACAATATCCCATGCAATCAGGGACATTGATACACTCGTGTTCTAGTTACGTCAACCAGGAAATCCACTAGGTGTTATAGCAAAATTTACTACGTTATGTTCCTATTTTTTGCACTTGGGACGGTGTCCCAGCAGTGGTGGGACATGTAATTTGTCCACTAGCTAAATGTTGATAACACACACATTGCACATATTTCAAAATAGATCATGTGATCCCACCAGTGACATTCCTTTACTTTACCCACTTTCTTTGAGAGTTCGCTTGCACAATTTCAACTTGGCCTCAGTTGTTGCATACCTATTGGTTTGCAACCGTGGATATCATACTGCATTGGTTTGGTTGAAGGTTATTGGTAAATTGCCAATGGTTTTTTATGCTCTTGATGCTATTTGTTACATTTCCAATGCTTTGACATAACGTTTACTGATTATGTGTGCATTTGTAGATATTTTTCATTACGTGTTTCCAGACATGTGAATCACCCTGCTTTATCTGTTGTGCTCTATCGCCACTCCAGATGTCTTTCTAGAGCATTTGGTTACAAATTCGCTACACTTAAAACTCAGAACGTCATTGTTGGCCTGCATCCGTACCTCAACGCAACCGTATGCAACCACACAAAAAGGGGCATGAAGTTGTCCGGCATTTTGTATTTGTTCGAGATATCGACTAATACAAACCATTTATTGTTACCTCGTAGAAACCCTATCAGTTCATATCCATTTCGGACCATTTTCATTAGGCAGATTATCCGAATTTCTAGGTTTTCTGGGAGGAAATTTCTGGCGCCTGCGTGGTATGATTGTGAAACATGCATAATTCTCCAGTTAATTATTTACCCGCACTCATGTACAGTTTCCGAACTATTGGCGTCCGAAATTCATTTTACCACGCTTTCGTCACCTTGTAGGTCTGTAACTATGTCCAATAGCCTATCGTCACCTTGTAGGTCTCTAACTATGTCCAATAGCCTAAAGTTCAAGAACAATGTTTTTCTCGTCTCAGACGCGGGAGCCATCTTCCAAGAGTTGTAACACTTATTTCGCAACACACACAGTATAACTTTCAGTGCACGTCATCAATGAGGTATAGGACAAAAGGCATACGATTAACACATTAAACCTTATTCACTGGTAACCATGGGCGTTACAGAATGTCCATACCTGTAAGCTTACCACCACTGGTAACCATATATATATACAGAATGTCCTCATAAAACTTCTCTGAATATGATTATTAATTGATTGGAAACTATTATTCGGTTTGCGGCATCATGAAGTGCATCTCTAACAGTTTTATGGTCTACATACGCACTTATATATAGGTCCCGTTAGTAGCTCTCAGAATATGTAGTCGAAATTCAATCTCTCACCATGTATTGTGTATTATTTCCGGTGTGATCGAGTTAATGGCTTCTTCTATTTTTGTGACGAGGAGCAGGAATATTACGTACAGATAGACTCTATCTTTATCGTAGCCCCATAGAAAGAAATCCAAGGGAGGTTATGTCAGGAGATCGTGGTGGCCCAAGGCGTGGGTCCATCGCTGTTGAAACATTCAGTGTTAAACCCTACGAACATATAAACACCATTGCCGTGAAGCATCATCCTGTTGGAATATTACGTCTGGTTACAAAGGGAATAGCTGTGGAAAAGCAGAGCGTTCAAGCATGCGAATACAAATGGGACCAGTTTGTGTGTATTCCATAAAAAAATATGTTGCATAATTTTGTGGCGTCCTATAGCACTTTCTTGCTATCTCTGATATATTCACGAACATCGTACGGATGATCGGAACCCGAAATCCTCACGCTGCGACGACTCACTTTGCCTGAAGTATGGACTAATCCCTCATCTCTTAAAAGCACACACCAATTAATCTGGTTCATCCTAAATTTCCGATCCGATCTAGGTTGCGGGGTTGACTTTCTCCGCGGCTAAGAAACTTCTCAAATCATGTTTTAATTATTTTGAAGTGTGGTGGTTCCGTTGGTACTTTCATCTGAAGTTCCTTTGCAAAATAATTTGTGATTTAGTCACAGCCAACCACACTACACACTGCGCTCTTTATTCTGCTGTTGTCTTCTTTTTTATGGACTCCGGCAACAAATAACAAAAGTTCATATAAACTGTGTTACTGAACACCTGCAACAAATAACATTTAACAATCAACAAAAAAACTGTTTATGTTGCTCTTCAAGATGCCGGAAACTGTTATTCTCTGGCATTAATAATTTCCATGCAGTTAATATTCGTAATCAGGACACCTTGTAATAATATACATACACATACAATAAGGCGTGCTAATCACTAGGTTTTTGGGCCTTAATTAGTCAAAGCTATAGGGCCTTATCCAAAATGGCCGTAAAATCATTAAATGTCATTCGTCTTCTGGCAGTCTATTTTGCTATTGTAGACATTCCAGAAAAACCTCCAAACAGGGTAGAGACACACATGGCAAACTACTTCCAGAAATTGATCAATGACACTGCAGATAGAGACATACCAATGGATATTGAAGTCGTGGAACCAAATGACATACCTGACTCTGGGAAAGGGGATGGAACTTTCGAGGAAGATGTAGTAAGAAAACCATTATGAATTTGCTTTGATATTAATGGTGAATCTTTGGACTTGGAATACGAAGAAAAGCTGTTGAATTATGGAAGAATGGAAAACGAAAGAGATTGTCGTTATGCTAAACTACAAGAGAGTAACTTGCGAAAAATAATCGTATCATTGTTAAATCAAGTCTCTTCAGGTGAAGCACCAAAGACAGATTGCGTAAGGTGTTTCTCGCCGTGCTTCAGAACTTTCAAACTGTCGTCGGTGCAAATTTACCGCTGCATGACGAACATCTGCAGTGATATGCTCACCTAATATATCAGGAGCATACACTCGCTTGAGTTGCGGCCTCCAAAACGTGGTTATGGGCATGGTTATAGGCGGACAATATTGTTTTACGTAAAGTAAGTAAATTTACAGCGGTTTTCCAACATTAGCCAATGTGTATCACTATCAGCGAAACTAGTTATGGTCTTCCTAACAGTTGTAGTATAACGTATGTTCCCGGTTTAGACAGGTATTTACCCCCTCATCCCACACACTGACCGATATAAAAATACATGTATCCAACGTTCACTGCAGGAGTCCAAGCAAATCCACATGTGTGTTGCTAGTTATGGCATACCTAAAAGTATCATATTGTCCTCTGTTCCCACTTTAGTTTTTTTTGCCACATTCTTTCCGATATAAAATAACACTTGTCCTACTTTTGATTTTTTATTCACTCCAGGACTTTCAAACAACTCGGAGTGTGACACTTTAAAAACCATGCTTGGAAGTGTGGAAAACAGACACCGATATACATGTTACAAGAAAGTTAGAAATAGAAAAAACACTATTCGATAAAGTAATGAGAATATCGGAGAAAAACCTCGAACTTGTAAGACCAACCTGTGTCATTCCCCTACAAAATAAATAGCTAATGATATCAGACAGTTATAAATACTAGAAATTTACAAGTCCCTATGCTAGAAATTGAGATCGCGTGTTCGGTTATCAAACAATAGCAAATGACTAGCCAAGATGGTCTAGTGGTGGATGAGTTCTGTGGGATGAGGTGCATTCGAAACATTGATAGCTTTTTTTCCAGGAGAGATCGAGTACTCCAAATATTTACTTTGAGGTTTTCACTGAATATATGCCAGCTCAACTGGATTACCTGCAAACACACGTCATTTACCACGAAACCGGTGCTTCACCACACTTAAGATTGCATGTTCAGGACTTCCTCAATAAACAATTTCCAGTTAGGAGGATTTATGATAATATACTAATCCAATTGCAACAACATTCACGATATATCCCTTTTTGCATTTATATCTGTGGACCTTCTAAGGGACAGATATACGGAATGTAAATGGATTGAAATAAAAAATCACTGACGCAATTGTCGCCATTATAAAACAATTTTACAGAGAAAGTACAATAAATTGAACACAGTCCTTATGTGTAATTAATTGTCGCTATAGAAAGGTTTTTAAATCAGGAAAATACTTTAATCTCTGCTTCCACATATAATACTTTCTACAGATATGTATATAAAGTTATGTCTTTACATAAATTTATGGAGTTCTAACCATACTCTGTGAACATTCTCTACTTCCAACACACCTGCAAGTACATCTCCAATTCGTTCTACGTTTCGCTGTCTGAATCTTCATCCTTGACATATTTTACCAATTAATTGGTTTATGCGCAACTCTCTTGCGCTCTTCTTTTCTGCCCTATATGCCTCAGATGTAATCGAATGGATCTTCCTCGCATCCTAAACATACTATGTAGAAAATATTTAGTATGTTTCCGAAGAGTTTGAGCAGCACCAGTAACACTTTCTATTGCGCATATATCCGTGGTAGGCAAACCCAACTCGCTACTAGTTCCCATACTTCCAGCAAAGTATGGTGATGCCAATTTTTGTATTTCGTTTGCTGCTCCAAACGATGTCACTAATTTCAAAATTGACTTAACTTGGCGAGTTTTCTGAACTATCAAGAGAGATTGTTTATCGAAGTGGTAGATGGTTTGTACAACAATCGAAAGCACTAATAACGTTTTTAACGAAACTGTAATATTTTTTCTGAATGCATACATTGTGTGATTTATATGAAAACATAGGGTGTGTAGAAAGTGCGTTGCTACCCTCAGAAATCGCAAACGGTGAGACAGATGTCAAAGCAAGAAACCACGTGTTTCATCATTTTAACAGTACAACGTATCAAAGTAAAAAGGACTGTCCCAGGGCCACCCACAAGGTCTCAGGCGCGATCCAACTCAATAATTGCAAATGGTAAAGAGGTAATTAGCACATCGTTGGAAAGCTGTTGAGAAGTGAAAGAAGACGGAACAAGTCTTGACTCCCTAAAATTAATCTGTACAAAATGGCGGCTGGTCAAATGTCAGCAAAAACATCATTGTAAAACCTATGTTCACACCCGTAAATCTGAAACGGTGACAGAGATATCAAAACAGGAAACCACGTCTGCGATTATTTCAAAAATACAATGACTGAAAGTAAAAATACGTGTCCCAGAATCTTCCGCAGGGCCACAGACAGAGTCCAATTCAAAAATTTCAAATGACAAGCGTGGCTAAGTAGCACATCGATTGAAAGCTGTTGCTAAATGAAAGCAGATGGAACAAGTATGGATACTCAACCATAACACTGCACAAACATATCTAGTTTAATTCTTCTTTCGTAGTCGGGGTTTCGTTTTTTCACTTTAATTTTTGTACTCAACGGAAAGAAAAGAAAGGCCCGAAGTATGAGATTCTGCTCTTTAGGCCTAGTAATGCCTACATAAGTAAAGAAAGAATTATAATGAAATCGAGAAAAAAAGAAGAAATAAAGAAAAGAAAACAAATAACATTTGAGACCTCTGAGCATAGAACTGACTAGTTAACATATAATGTACCAGAGTGGAATTACGCTCGTTGTCTGGATTATCAAGTAGAAATTGATTCAAAGAAAACAAGTGGCTATTGCTGAATGGAAAGCGATTGCGCTCGTAGAATCGAAATGAGTATGTACACCTGTTTACAATCTAGTTTGTATGAAAGCATATTGGTACATGCCAATGTATACACACGAGCAAAACCGCATTCATACTTCCATTTTCCATATACTTCAACGTTAGACAACCAAAAATACTATTGAGGTTCGCTGGTTCAGAACAACATAAGGCGTTCTACAAGTGCAATAGTTTGTTCGAAACATATCAGTATAGCAAACAGAAAAAAATGAAAAATATCCATGCCTTTGCGAAAAAAATCGGAGAGAATACGGCATTTATTATCTACAGAGCGATTGTTATGAGAAAGTAAAAATAAATCTGATTTAACCTTAAACATACCATACCAAGTTCTGAATCAATCTTTGTCATACATTCACTTTTTTACAGGTTACTGTATTTTGTAAAATCTCTGAATGTTTTACATTATTCGTTTCCACGTTACCTTCACTTGTGTTTGTTATCAGTTTTAATATCTCTAGTGAAACTTTATGAAAAACGTCAGGTCGAGGAGTTTTTACTTCCATCTTTGTTTTGCAAGAATATTTTTATGAGCAAAAACATCGTAGTTATTATTTTAAAATGTATTATTATTACTATTATTTTTCATTTGCACATTAAACTAACAAGAATATTTTCTGAAGTTATACTAGTAGTTTCCAATGTGTACTGAAAATGAAACGAAAAAGGAAACGGAAAAGAAGAACAATATAAGAAAGTAAAAAGATACGCAGAGTGCGTGTCACTTCAATTCACTTCCTTTGCGTGAGTACAAAACATGTTTTATGTTTTAAATGTGACAAATAGCCATATTTTATGTTCACAAAACATGAACAAAAATACAATCATATTTGTTACTAGAAACATGTACGATATCAAAAGAAGACGAGTTATTTCTTGTAATACACCATAATATAACATTCACTATCCCTTGCTATGCTGTAAGTAATGGAGAACTCTAATTTCGTAAAGAAGAATAAAGAAAAATAAACTAAAACAAAAACAAATATAAATATCGATTAATGTTTCGGATAGTATCTGAATTAGAAATATCTCTACTTTCTTTTTCTTTCTTCTAGCATGTGCATGGTTTTTTCATCACACATCTTGCAAGAACAAAGTAAATTTAAAGTAGTTCAATTGACTTATAATCGATTTGAACCCTCGATTCCATGATTTCTAACCTACTGAATATAACACCTCGACTATTCTTTTACTATTGCCGACATTTCCTAACTTGAGAGTTATGTCATGAAATGATAGTCGGAGCAAGAAACAACGGAAATAAAAGCTTGATTTTTCTATTTATCTTTTAAGAAAGACACTTTCGGTTTGCAGAACGAAAGCTTAAGTGGTCAAGTCTCAAGCCATAGAAAGCTGTGTGTTTTGGTAGCGATTCAATTAATTACACTGAAATCTAAAAGGAGTGTATTGTATACTAAAATAATGCATTGATGTCTGTCAAAAGTTGTTCGTCGTGGGTCTAAATTGTTTAAAGCTTCTTGGAATCGATGTTATGAACAATCAGTCCATGTATGACGCATCCACTTCGTAATGTAATTAGGTTTAACAAAGCATTTCAACTAGCAAATATGAATAAAATAGAAATTTACATTTATTTACTGTTTCAGTTCACACAACAAGCTCTAAAAAGAGAAAAAAGAAGTCAGAACAAATCTTCACATCTTAGCACATAGCAACAAAAGTATTACAACTAGTCCCAGATATTACATTTGTTACATAAACTTCTGTTGTGGCTAGCGTATTTACCACTGAGATAACCATTTGGGGTCTTGGATTTGAAGGTCCGCCACACCTGGTTTATGATTCTTTTTCTAATGCTTGTTAAAAAACATAAATAGAAGGAAACACTTCAGTCATTTCCATTTGAGCTGACCACATGATCATTGTGCTTAAATACTACGTCGAACAAACGGTTGTCTAGTGGCGGACTTATGTACTTGACCATGTATTGGCGACTGCTTTGAAACCAAATACAGAATATGAGCATTTAATCTGTCATATCTCTGGTTTGGTGTGAAGAAGAAACAATTTAAGGACCTAAATTATAAGAACAACTCAAGTTATTAATATACACTATGCCAAAGATTTTTGACTTGTATCATCTTAAAATAAGTACGCAAGACGTTTTGAAAAAAAAAAGAATAAAAATTACCTTGATTTTTGTAAACGGAGGCAAAGAAACCTAACTTGAACACACTAAGGACGAATGTTTCCCCCCGTATTGATCGTGGCTCAGTAGACAAGCCACATGGCTAGTAATCTGAAGGTCCTCGAATCGAAGTCGCAGAGGGCAAGTATTCTTTTTTATTTTAGAGTTTTTGGTAGAAATTTATCGTCGATGAATCACATTTAATTATCTTCAGATATTTGAATACTCGGATGTTTCAATACTTGAAATTATTATTATTATTATTATTATTATTATTATTATTATTATTATTATTATTATTATTATTATTATTATTATTATTATTATTATTATCATCTCGTAGATGTTTACAAACTGCGAGGTTATTATCGCCTTGGTCATAGCATTACATGCAGAAACGTGACATTTGGCAAAACTATTGCCGTTTTGTTTAGTTTTTTTCCACGAGATGGGGAATTGTTCATCTCGTTACTAAAGGAAAACAAACAAGAATTAGGAAAACAGACAAGAATGAACAAGGTCAGCTCAAATTACCGTCCCGATTTCGAGATGAGACGAAAAGTATCGGAAACATTTTTCGCACTTTCGTATATAGGATCTTGTTAGGTGGAGGGGGATTGATAACCAGTTAGAAGCATTTGTGTCCTGCTTATACTGCGATAATATTTTTTTTTTTGAAGTTGAGGGCCTTGAGTCCCATAACCAACCCTCTAAATACGCCATTCGTTTCTTGTCTTACCTCGATTCTCAAAATAGTATACGTTCATTCTTTAAGTAATATGTGCTCTGTAGACTAAATCTTATACCCTATTTTCTTACTTTGTATGTCTGAGCACATGGAGTTAAGGCCTATATAGACATTTTTGTAACAAAGATTTTAAATTTCTTCTGAATATAATAAAATTAGTTTGTTATATGCCTTACTGTTCATTAATATTAAGTTATTTTTATTACAGTTATACCCCTTAAAATGTACGTAGAATACGTGAAACATTAGTGTAAAACCTTCCTTTAAAATTTGCGTAGTAGACTTTTAAATCTCTGCGTAAATAGTTACCCTCAAAGTATTATGAAATGTTTTTAATGTTCAAATGTTTAGAACGTTTTAGACTTAAAACTTTCTATTAACAAACACAAGTAAGTTATTTTGAACTCCGGGGTTCAAGAGTAATCCCTGGGTCTGCATCATAAAATAAGAATGTTCAGATGAGTGCGTATACTTACATGAATTTAGATGGTAACTGTCACCCAACATTGGAAAGTGAATATGGGAGAACTTTGACACGAAGTAAAGAGAAGCGTGTCATTTTTTTATAAAATAACAGCAAAGCGACTGCATTTTATCTGATCCCAAACGGTTATTGTCTAATATACATAGTTAGAGGAACATATTGATTAGCAAAACTAAAAACATTTCGACGATTTGTACCTTCAAAAGCGATGTTCTCTTCCGTTGCGATGTCGGAAGAGAACGCGTTAAGTAATCGCAAGGGTGGTGGTTCGCGCCCATACCAGATACTTTTTTCTTTTTTAAAAGAGTCTCACAGTGTGTCACTTGTGATCCATTGGCGCTCCGTCGCGTCTCTGCCGCTGGTAGGTCAATGCTGGTATAATTTTCATACGGAAATGGAGCACCGCGTAGAGTCGCTGCGAGACCGCCAATGTTTGGCGAAATATTCCTAGTTCTCATTGGTGGTCCATTATCATTATTATTATTATTATTATTATTATTATTATTATTATTATTATTATTATTGATGTTTTGTTAATTTACTGGTTCACCCTGTACCAAAATGGTTAGTCGCTTTCTTTATGGTAGTTTCAGTCGTAGTCCCCTCAGCTCTGGACCTTATGTCCTTTATCAATCACAGCTCTCCCTATTGTGTATTGTGTTGGACAAACGCCGTGCATGCGAGTTTTCTCGGGGTTCTGTTTCCTCCCACATTCTTTATTCCATTATGTCTTTCATTCTCATCATCGAGATCTCCTTTAACTTACCCGACATACCCATGTAACGTAAAAATTAAAAACAAATTTTCGTACAGTTCTTGTGAGTTCAGTAACCCTACTCTCTACACAAACGTTTACTGGAAACCTTTCGTTCAATATTTAGCTACTTGTAGAAACTTATGTAGGGGATATGACACTAACACGTCTCTCCAAAATCGATTGTTTTGTAATTTTTGCACACTGTTAAGATGATTTTACAAATTTTATTACAAACTATATTCAATAGTTTTCTTCTTCCCCTTCCTCTTCTTCTTCTTCTTCTTCTTCTTCTTCTTATTATTATTATTATTATTATTATTATTATTATTATTATTATTATTATTATTATTATTATTATTATTATTATTATTATAACTGAAGATTTGAGACATCAATATTACTTCCTATTACAGCAAGATCAAGGATATTTTCGAACTGTTTCAGTGGTACACTCCTTTTCAGATAAACGTGGAAACTTGTTCAGTCCAAAAAAATAACCCTATATCCATTACCAATTCCGCACATTTATACATGAATTTTCCCTTTGTTTTTATATAGATACTAGGAGCAAGCTGTATATATGAAGCCAGTAGGCAAGCGTGTTGAGTATTCAAGATCGAGTTCGAAACTCTTACAACGGTATGTTGTATAGTGTTGTACTGTTGTACTATTATTTACCTGTACCGGTATTAGAAAGACGATCAGAGGTGCGAAAACGGAGCATATTTTGTAAAGAAGAAGAAAAAGGAAATCGTAAAGATTATCATTGCTCCTTAGTTACTGTAATTGCAGGGGGGCGCCGCAAACTGAGATTACGAACTATGCCGAGCACCATGTGACGTCATGAGGTAAGCACATCCAAGCCAGTGATGCCAGATTGTGGGAAATTTCCCGTAAAATGCGAAATTCTGAGCACTGACGGGAATGCGGGAATTTTTCTTTAAAATAGGCTGGAAACGGGAAATGGAGACATTCTCAACTTTTTAAAATACACTATAGACGAACAAATATTCCATCATATATTGTATCAAATATTTCATCAAAGTGGAATTTGAACATTTTTGATACCAAGTTGTGTGCAACTTTTGGGTTGGTTACAACATTTGACACAACTGCTCTAAATTAGAACTTGTTCTATTTCTATCCAACATTATATCAAAGAAAACAAACGAAAATCGCTATGCGGTGGCACTAAAATTGAGTATGTGCACAATGAACGCAATTGACATTATTTTGATCCATACTAGCAGTAATCTGTTTTGTATAACTATAAAATTAAAGAATATTAGGGCTAAGTACCACAGGCGACTTCCCAAAATTGGCGTAGGTTGAGAATATTCCGTGACTTTTTTTTTTAAAAAAAGCAAGCATTTTCTTTCACTTTTTTTGATTTAAAATATTTCTTAAGACGTTCTGGCATGTTATTACTTTGGCGCAATCTCAGATTATTGCGTACAGATTGACAATATGCCTGTATATGATGCGTATGGAACGATCATTGCTATCTTGTTATATGTAGTTATTTCTTCACGAAATTAATTCGTAATGCCTTAAAAATTGTTTCTCGTTGTAGGAGTTGCATTCATGAGTGCAGATTCACTTTACGAGAACTTTCTTTAAGGGTCTTCACTTCAGCGAAACTAACTACCGCTAATTTTAGTTTTTCTATAATATCTTCAAAACTAATAAAAATATTCGAAAAGCAGAAACGCAGTGAACTAGACAATACAATTGTGCATCTGATACTTTTACTACAATTCCCTATCTGTTTTTGGTATGCCGCTATTTACATAACCCACAAAAACTGTTAAATCTATCTGCAGTTGCAAATCAAAAGCAGATAGATGAGTTGTGATAACGGCATCGTATTGTTTAGTTTACTACGTTTCTACTTTTCGGGTATTTTTATTTATTTTGACGATATTACAGAAAAACTCTAAAATTAGTGATACTTTAATTACGCAGTAGTGAAGACCTCTAAGGTGTAACTACGCATCGAACGAATATCATTTAAAAAGAGACTGCAGGAAAAGCATCTTACGATAGGTGGCCATTAAAAGCGAGGATGATTTTTAACCGATTCAGAGCAGGAGCATAGCATGGGACCAACAAGTTAGCACAGGGTTTTGTTCGCAAGAGGCAGAGGCATCAATAGCTGAAGGTGAGAGCCAAAATGAGGGTAGCGAAAAACACTTGATGTTGCATAAAATCAAAATAGGTTAGAGTGCGTAATATTTTCGCATTTCTAAATATAAATTGGAAGTTTCCTACACTGAAAAATTAATCGGGAATTTAATATCCTACAGAACCCTCGTTAATATGTACTCTATCATTTTAACTGTAAAACCTAACATTTGGTAAATGTTTAGTAATGGGAGGGGGGGAACACTATCGAAGACTGAAAACAATGTGCCCTGCGAGACTCTAACTCGCTAACGCTCG